>NW_008664112.1:0-31023 GCF_000695815.1 Acanthisitta chloris | reverse complement strand
GGGCGATGCGCCGTGCGCGTTTTGCATGCGCCGGGGCATGCAAAAGGCTCTCTTTTTTTTTCCTCTCCTTCTTTTTTTCTCCTTGTCTCCTCTCTGCTGCTTCTCTCGGGAAATGTCCGCGGGAAAGTAGCCAAACACACCTCCCTAACTCATACACACACTCTCCGCGAGCAGGCGGCGGCGAGCGCAGGTTCCGCACTAGTGGCCTGTGCCGCGGGTTTGTCCCGGCGGGACCAGCGCTTGGACAGCGCCTACTCTCACTAATTCAGGGTCGGATGTTCCCTGAATCTCTCCCCAGCCCAAATCCCCGGGCCCGGAGATGCCTCCGCTCGCAGCTCTCTATGGGGCACTTTCCGGAGTAATCTACGTGTTCTCAGCGTAACGAACTAACCATTTCATAATCATCCTCATCATCCTCTTGTGAGCCGAGCTGGCGCTGCACGGAAGTGTAAATAATCCCCCATCCAGTGGTTATTCCGATGAAAGGCAGTGTTTTGTCTTTACACATCGTCATCTGCTTGTTATTTTACATATACAGCTTACAGCTGTTTTAATCTTTGAGGAAACTCACCACACTTCAGAGAGCTGCAGTACGTTAAATGAAAATTCAACAACTTGAAAATTAATAGCCAGTCCTGCGGGTACTGGCAGACGGTAAAGGCACATATTACTGTATGACCTGAGGTCTCTTTACTGGTGGATTAACACAGCAGGCAACGTCCTAGCGTGATGGCAGAGGCATGAGCTCAGAGCAGAGCGTATGCATGTATTCCACAGTAAGTGCAGAAGAAGCTCCCCTTCTGCAGCTGGTGGCACTAGCTCCAAGCAGCAGATTCCTGTCCCCCTCAGCAAGACAATAAGCCCAGCCCATCTCCAAGTCCCTTTCTCTCTGGGGATTCCTTCTGCCCTCAAAATAGCCACGGTCCTTAGGATTATTGTGGATTGATCTGTCAAATTGTCTGCATTTTGCAAAATATGCAATGAATGCTTCTTTTATCTTTGCATTCTGATGTTTTTTGAACCATTAAAACTCTTTAGCAGTCTATAAAATTTCATCCTGTCTCTAAAATACATTATGCATTTAAAGTGACTCCTGAGAAAGTTTGACATAAGAAGTTTAAGTGTACTTACAGGATTCCAAGACATCTTTCTACATGAGCAGTTTGGAGCATCTATTTAAAACCCAATTTCACTCCTGCATAGATCCAGCAGTTTGCTAGCTAGAGGTGCAAGATAATGGCTAAAATAACATGTAGCATCAATAGTGAGAAAATGAAAATTTTCCTCTGATGAATACTAAGGTTTAGAATGCTAAGGCACATAAAATTACTCTTAAAAATAATTCACAATATAAACAGCACCAATGAGATTTCTCAAATGACACAAGACTAAAGGTGATATCCGGACAAGCTGGTTTCAGTCCCAAATCTGAATTTTCCTTGTACTTTAATGTAAGCAATAGCAATCCATCTTTCTCAAAGCTAGAGAAGAAATTGTTGCACGAGTAAGTAAAATAGTAGATGGAAAATAGGTATAAAAATCTTTGAAATCAAACAGGGGACAAAAATAATAAAAAAATCTTTAATCATCAGAAGAAAACTTGAGTGAAAAGAAATCATCTCAGATTGTCTGTTTCTTAAGGAAAATAAAAGAAGCAATAAATTAAAACTGCAAAATAGAAAAGAGGATATAAAAGGTGCCAGAAGAAGGAGATGCTGATACAAGATAATAAATTAAAGGACAGTGAGTTAGTTACCAAGACCTGGTGATATTTCTCAGCTCTTGGTACTGACACAGCTGACCTAACAGTATTTAAATTCTCAGTTAAAAACACCTGCTGCTGCTGAGAGTAGGAGGGTTGTCTTTAAAAAAAATAAGCACAGAGGTGAAGAAATGGGTCAATAGTGTCATTTCAGACCTGCTGGTCATCACTTCAGAAACTGGAAATTGACCAAGGTTAATGTACAAGCAAAACAGTAGGATTCAAATCACTATCACACACTAAGGAGGAACAAGCCAGAATGGCTTCTGCAAAGGAAAACCACTGACTCTATCTTCAGTCATATTTAATGAGTCTATGAATAGAAGAACAGGGCTTCATAATTCACTGTCTTTCAAAACCATTTGAAGTTGATCAGTTATTTGTTAAAGGAGGTGCATAGTTCTGGGGTGAGTAGGAAAGTAATGCCATCTTTCAGAAACTGCTTGAGAGTACAGTGAGAGTGGTTAATTTTCCATGTTAAAAAGATGAATCTTGAGTTCCTATGAACTGGCTCTTGAGATTATTTTATTTAACTGATTCCTCACTGAAGTAATGGTTTCAAAGGGAAGAAATGGGAAAATTCACAGATGAAAGTTTCAGTTTGGTTAAGTCTATAGGCAAAAAAAAAAAAGAAGTGAATATGGATTAATTCATCACAGTGTAGAATATTAATTATAAAATTGGAGGTGATAACATGCTGACAAATGGAAAAGGAAAAATAATTCAAGAGTTGAATTCGGTAAAGATTTTAAGTACCTAAATGTAAAATCACATCTCAGCTCTAAGCTCTGCTGCAACCTAATAGTGGAATATCCAGAAAAAAACACCCATACAAACACCCAGAAGAACACTAGTTTAAGCAGCTCAGCATCTAAATTCTGCCCAAGCTCACCTGAAATATTTCTCTACCCTCCAGGTGTGCAAGATAACAGGATAATCCAATGTAAAAGTCCTCTAAAACACAGCTAGGATAGTTCACCAGTTCCCTAACTTCTTAAAAGTGTAATTATTGATTTGGATTCCATACAAATACACCTGACCCTCAGGCACTGTAAAATGAGCAAAGGCACTTAGCACAAGCTCTTGATTTCCATTCTGGAAGACACCTATTCAACCTCAAGGTACGTACAATCAGTAATTCATCTAAATGGACATGAAAGACAATTTTCATGCTTAAAGCTGAAGTCCAGATAGAAGGAGGAGGAAAAAATCCCCCACACTAGCTAATATCACTGTATTTTTCACGTGGGAGCCTTCACATTTAGCACTGAAGAGCATTTTGATTCTTCGATATTTAATTGTTCAAGACCACATACAAACCTAAAATCACTCATATGTAATTTTCCATAGCTGACATCCTATATCTCCTGTATTTCTTTTGGATATAGCTACTTCTCTGACAGGAACAGAGGAGACTTGATGTCAGATTTGTGTGCCTGCATACCATTTTGAGTGCATAAGAGCTTTGAAAACCTGAGTGGGTGGCCCATCTTCATTCACTGTGCTTGAGGGAAGTTGATGGCTCTCACTTACTTAGTTCTGCAAGGTGCACTTAGCCTGCTGAGAGCAAAGTTATCCAGTGTGTGGAGAGGGAAGAAGAAGTTAATATGGTGTTCTGTCCTCCATCAAACAAAAAAGAGTATAGAACAGCAAGAGCTCAAGGACCATTTCAGTCATGTCTTCAAAAGGGTAGATTTACATAACAATTTTTTTGGTGAAGTTGTATATGTAGACCTTAACTGTGGATGCACAAAGCAATTTGCTGTGTGTACCTCACCCCCTCAATTCACAGAATCATAGAATAGTTTGAGTTGGAAGGGACCTTTAAAGGCCATCTAGTTCAATCCCTCTGCCATGGGCAGGGACATCTTTGAAAAGTACTCAGATGTTATTTATGTGCTTGCATTTGAGTCAGCACAAACCTGAGTGCAGAGTCACATGCACAGTATTTAAGACCTGCAGCCCAAATGAAAACAGTTCCATTCTTCTTAGGTCAATTAAAAAAAAAGTGGTTTTTAATATGTACAATCATGTTTAATCATAGAATCATAGAATTTAAGGGTTGGAATGGACTTTACAGATCATCTAGTCCCAACCCCCCCTGCCATGGGCAGGGACACCTCTTCACTAGATCAGGTTGCACAAGGCCTCAAATCCTCCCTGAATTAATAAAATTCAGGAAAGATATTTTAAACAGCACAGTAGCCTATTGTTAAAATAGATGTAAAAAGCATCTCAAGAACAAAGAAAATGAATGCAAGTATTTTGGCACTGGCCTTTTAAAATGGGCCTTTAAATTTGAAGATGGTGGATATTCACAGGAGGAGAACAGAAAGATGCAGAAATGTAACTTCAGTGCAGCTTTCATATTGTGATTAAAACCACAAAATAATTGCGTTCAGTGAAACAGTCAACATCTTAATAGAAAATAAATTATAAAATTCTCACTTCCCATAACTAAATACCACTTTAATTAAGATTTCATCTCCAATACATTGATTTAATCACTCACTCACTTATGTTACTCATTAAAATGATTACTAACAGTACAGCTTTAGCTGCACTTAAAAATTAAATGAGAGAAGTAATCTGAAATAGAGAATGGATGAAGAAATGAGAAGACTGCACCTATCTTTGCCACCAAGGGAGGGGTAAGCATTATAGCATATAAGAGGATATTCCTTTACATTTAGCATGCTCCACTTCCTCTTCATTTAAACTATGATGAAATGAAAAACAATTTGAAGTGTAGACTGATATGTGGCAACTAGGCTGAAGTTCATAGGTACAGAAATATAACTTCAAATTACAAGAATTCTCTTAGTCTATTACTACTGTCATTGCCTTTCCCTAGTATTCCAAATATTTTCAACATGAGCCAGAAAACAGCAAATAAATGCATTTTGATCCTTCCTGTTTTACAGGGCATAAATCCACAATCCCTAACTCTTCCTCTCCCTAAGAGCACAATTTTATCTTTGCCTCTCCCTTACCTGCCAAAACAATTTCCCAGCAAACAGAGGCCAGGGCCATGGATTTCTCAGGATTTCCCATCTGTGAAGACAGCAGACTTTGCTAGGGAATATGGTGACCAGTGAGAAAAGGGGTACTTGCAAGTGTGAGATACGTATGTTGCAGACAAGGCAAGAAGTCTTACAGGAGACAGGGGCAATAAGATGCACACTAGTTCATTCTAGAAAGTTAACTCCGGCTTGGATTACCCCAAATGTCATGGGCAGGAGGTGAGAACTATTCAAACTCTTCTCCAGTCTGTGCTCTATTTTCCCTGTCAAGAAAGTGACACAGTTCAACCCAGTGAACCACAATGGCTCAAATGTACAGAGAGTACCTGGTATACACTGACAGTTCAGTTCAAATGAAGAGCATATAACTCACAAGTGGGCCTTGGAGTATATGAAGGTGATTGCAGCATCTTGTGTGTGCTACAAGGACTGCTGGAATATACTGTGCTTCAGCATTAATGGGTCTTCAGTCTATGGGACTAGATTGATGATAGTCTAAAGTAAATCCCCTCCAAACCACACGTACCATGGGTGCTGGGTTCTCAGTACCAGCCAATTGTCTCTGAAGACCTACTGCTATTTCACCACAGCATTTGCCAATGTAGCCAAAGCCACAGTGAATTATTACAGGACTAGGACCCTGGCATGAATCGAGGCAAAATGGCCTGCCAAGGTATGTGCTCTCATACTTAGAAATCATATAGCAAAAAACTCTTTTCTTTTTGCTGATTCCTCTTGTCTCTAGGTAGGATGGAAATTCCCCTCAAATGGTAAGAATAAGAATCATTTCACAGGTTATAGGATGCTCTTGGGAGACTACTATTTGATTATCTGTCTGGTCTTATTTTGTTAGAGGGTAACAGGGCAGCTGTTCTACCTGACTACTGTGAGCACTTGCTGTTCCAGCCAGAGCAGGAGGACATGTGAAAATGAAAAATAATGGGGCAGGCAAAGACTGTGGTCTGTACTTTTTCCAGTTTCAAAAAGATTCAGTTGATACTTGGCTCAGCCTTTGTTGAAAGTTGAAAGTGGCTTTTCAGGATACCCTATCCTGACCAATCCTCCTTAGAGTATAAGTTTTTTAATCTGCAAAGCACAAGACATAAAAAGGTCTCTTCATAAGACTGGTCTGTCTGATAATTGAAAAACATTCTCTCCAGAATGCCAATTTAAACTCTTGGTAACAGAATCCCATAGCAAATCTATGGGAAAGGTGATACAGTCCAGAACATTAACACATTCTTCTGCAATATATTATGTCACTTGCTGAACTTCTATAATTGTTATTAATTGAGCTCTAGACCTCTCAATTGTAACAAAAGCCTCAGATATTTAGAGATTGCTTTTTTTTGTGTATTAGATTGCATTTTGCCACCTTTTAATATACATTTTTGGAAGTTGCACTAAATTTGTCCTTTTCTTTTGCATCTCTGTCTTTATCCTCAATGTTCTTTTTCCATCTTCCAATTATTGGTTATTGTAGGACACTTTTGGAAAAAAATGTTTCATTTCCATATTGAATACATCACCTGTATCTCCTATGCTTACTAGGGTAATAAGCAAAGATCTGTCTGAGCTTCAAATTACTTTGTTATTCACTATATAATCAAGTAGAAATCTTCTACAATATAGCTTGGTGTAAACTTAGATGTCAGGTCAACAGATTTATTTGCAGTGGTAGGAATTGGTCAAAATACTTCATGTAAAACCAGCATTGCTTCCAAGTTTAATTAATGAAAGAAAAAGAAAAGAAAAACCAACCTTCCTAAGTAGTCTGCCATGACAGGTTCTCACTAGATTGTGTCCAGAAAATGCTATTAATTACCAATACTCATTTGTTGAGGATATCAAACATTTCAACATCTGGCAGCATTGGGATAGCATGAAGATAAAAGAATAAATGCATATTCCACTGTGTCATAATGCAGAAGTCTGCTAATAGTGTGAAGATGTATTTCATGGTATGTTTTCAAAACTCCTCCATTGCATCCTCAATCTGAAAGTGCTTTGAATTTGATCATTTTTTAAACATGTCCCAGAGAAGAGTATTTTTCTCTCTCAAACTGTACCAGAAAGTAGGACTAGAAGACCCTTAGTCTTAGGTCTATTGCTCCTAGACAAACTCTTTTTTCTGCAGTTGTCTTTAATCACTGACTTGCATATTTATTCTAGCATTTGCATATGATGAAAATTCATCATTCTAGCATGACAAAAATTTGTTGCTATGCAGAGATAATTCTAGTGAATGGCATAGAAATCAACTATTTTTGAAAGTGGAAGAATTATCTTATGGCTCTCTCAGGAAGGCCATTATCAGTTATGATTATCAATACAATTAACCCTTTTGATTGGAGACTGATGAAACAGCTGCTTTGGTTTGTATCACTGATGACTATTACTCTTAAGAATGATCCTTCTCTGTAGGAATTCAGCCATTATTGTGAAAGTGTCTCCTAAAATACCAGTGACAAGATTGGTGATACATTATCTTCTGCTTCAGATGTGTTGCAAGTGATACTCTGGATGTCAGAATCTATGATTTCCCTGATAGCTGTTAAAAACATTGCATGTTTTTGTGAAGCTTTACCTTACTTACCACAGTGTGTTAGCCATGTAAAACAGATTCTTTATTTAGTCTGAAAAAATATAATTTAATCTGATTTAATAAATTATATGTAATTCAATTTTCTAATTTTTTTATGTCTCCTTTACTTTTAAACATTTCTTCTAAACTGCTAATCCTTTTTTTTTCCTCATTAAATACTCATTAGTTCCTGGCAAAATGTTGTCCACCCAGAGGCTTGACTTTCTTTTTGAGGAAGTATTGCAAAGACTGCAGTGTGTTAATAGCTGCCAGTCTCAGTGTTCCACAGGCTTATGACAGGTGCTGAGTAGAAGCTGCCCTTCTTGCAGAATTTGACAGTGTGTCCCACAGCTGAATTTTGACCATCATCCACAGCTCTATATCATAGTCCCCACTTCCTTCCAGAAGAACCTGGATATCTATTTACAACAGAGTTTGCAGCTCCTCCTGCATCACACTGTTTCTGCTATGAAAAGAATATTTTCAGAGGACCATACTGCTGCTTTCATTTTTTCAACTTGAATGTTTTTCATCCCAGAATGCATTCCAAGTATCCACTATGGTATCAGTGACTGTGTATAGTTTCTTAAACTACCTCATTACATTTCAGAGCTGGTTGCAGACAATCGACTTAATCGAAAGTGTAGGGTTTGCATGGAAAATCTTATGGAAAGATTAAAAAACCCAGACAGGACGATATAAAGATGGCCACTCTTTTCAGTGTTGTTATTATGCAGAGCTTTGTGTCCATCATGAACCTTGCTTACCTTTGCTCATTCTATGAGTTGCTCCCAGTAGGTTGGTATGCCGTCATCCCATACAGTTTTGCCTCCATGTTTGGACATTTATAGCCTGGTTATGAGCTTACCTGAAGTCCAGCTGTGATATCTAGGGGAATCATGGCAAGAATGAGAGACTTTGCTTTTGCCCAGTCCCAGACTTTGTTAGCTCCACAGACTACTCCCATAACAGAATGAGATCTGCCCCTTGCAATAAATGTAGCACCAATGGAAAAGATTATCCTGCTATCTCTTAGCTTTGAGTCACTACCAGGTTATGCCAAGCAGTAGTCCCTGTGTAAGCACAGATAAAGTGAGTCATAGTTGCACAAACATCAGGGATTGCCAGAGCCTACTACAATTGCAAAATACTCTAGAATAGCAGTGGTGTAGTCCCCTGCCACTTTTGATATCACAGACCATTTTTGTCACGGTGAATAAACAGTAAAAGTTGTCTTTAAAAAGTAAAGCCACTTGCATTCTTGGGATGATGTTGAGGACAGATGAATTAATAATCTGTTCAAGCCCTTGATGATTAAGAATATATTGAAAATAAATCCATAGACTGAATTACATCTAAATAGTTTTGATAATATAAAGTGGTGGGACATGTTCCTAGATGTACCTAATGTAATCTTAGCTAATATCTGTTGTTGTGATTCCTTTTTGTTCTCGTTTAGAAGCATTTCAAGACAGCAGGATAAGCTTTTATCCTGTTAGAATGGTCCCTGAAATATTAACAAATTTTTCATGCAAAAACAATCTGGATTAAAAACCAAAAATCACTATAGTGAAACAATCTTACTTTTTTTAATCCATCCTTAGGAAACAAACAAACAAACAAAACCTAAAGTTTTTAAAAGTCATTTGTATGATTTACTGGTATGTGTGTTTGGAAAGCAAGGTGCTGAAGTCCAAGTTATAGCTTATCTTCAGGCAGGCATGACTTGACCTCATCAGTATTGGTGTCTGCAAGTCAAAAGATGCTCCTGAGAGCTGGCAAAATTTTTTCACTAGCCAAGTGCTAATCTAAAATTAAACTGATTTATTAGCCCAAATCATTCAAGCTACCACATTTCTTTATTAACACGTATGCCTTAGCACTCTATTGCAGTGTTCTTGTTATCTCAGTTGGTAAGACATCATGATTGCAATGCTGTAGTACTTCTAGGATGAACAGGTCAGAAAAAGTAAAATAGCTATTATACACAGAAGTGCTACTCCCACATTGCAAATTGTGGTGGTGGCTTTTAGTAGCAATTTTCCTATATAGTAAGAGAAAATGATGCTGGTGAACTTCCTCTTGTTATTACATATGGATTAACTCGATACTCTAGTGGCTTTTTTTGTTTACATTTGTAAAGGTTTTAAAAAAGAAAGGAAAGGCAAGAAGTAATGAATATGCTACTGTAGACATAGATCTAACATATTTGGTTTTGGTGAAGGCATATAGACAATTTTATACCTGAACTGGCAGCCCTGTGGACTTCTATTTACCTGTAAAATAGATACAGCACATGTAATCCTACTGCCAGTATCTTCCTACCTATGGGATTTGAAAGAGTGAAAGCCAAGCTCAGTCTTTTTGTCTAGACATTTGTGCCATCCCTGAATCTGATAAATACATCAACTCACATAAACTCATTCTCATACTGAAGAACTACCATCTCACAGGAGCAGAAATGTCTCCTTGTTACTCTTAGTCTGCCAGCAACTAAGTAGGTGACCACACTGTTAAAAAACTTCGTGTTGTATAACTATGTTGCACTCTTTAGTTTGCAATTCTGCATTGGTCCAATCAATATAAAAATGTTTTAATTTTTTTACTGTATTTGTGTCTGTAAAAGCACATATATTTATAACATTATTGCTCTTTTAATAGTTAAACACTTGAGAAGTGAACAAGTAAGATGCTAGTTTAGCAAGTGACTAGATAAATGTGACATTCAATTGATTTGATGTTGTTCTGAAGTACTAAAGTTAACAGACTTATTTCCCAGGATACTTATATAGCCCATGAGGAGGGAGATAATTATCTTTTGGAAGATTCAGTTTCTGTTTCTCAGCTGCATAGACAGCATGCAGTTTAGCTCTGTCACCAGTGCTTCCCTCCCATTCCTTCAGATGTTTGCTGTAGCTGGGACTACAGGTAATTACTGTTTCTGACAAATTTCAAGAGTGTACTTAGTTCCTGGAAGCTCAATACAATCAAGGTCTCCCTTCTGTCTTATGCCCCACGGTGCAGCCTCTTGCACTCTTCTCTCCACAGTACTGCTATTTGGAGTTCTGAGGTGGTAAAAGCCAAAAAAATCCCCACCATTGCTTATCAGGGTCTTGAAGATCTCAAGCTGCTAATGCAAACTATGGTAATAACTGATAATTTTTCCAAGGTAACCAAAAGAAACCCCACACTTTTTTGATTCACTTCTCTGAAAATCATAGAATTATAGAATCATTAAGGTTGAAAAAGGCCTCCAGGATAATTGAGTCCAACTTTGACCAAATACCACCATGTCAACTAAACCATAGAACTAAGTGCCATGTCCAGTTGTTTCTTGAACACCTCCAGGGAAAGTAACACCACCAGTTTCCTGGAAAGTCCATTCTAGTGCTTAAACACCCTTCAATGAAGAAATTCTTCCTGATGTCCAACCTGAACCTGCCCCAGCACAGCTTGAGGCTATGTCCTCTTGTCCTGCCACTTGTTGCCTGGGGGAAGAGGCTGAACCCCACCTTGCTATAACCTCCTTTCAGGTAGTTGCAGAGGGTGATAAGGTCACCCCTGAGCCTCCTCTTCTCCAGGCTAAACAACCCCAACTCCCTCAGCTGCTCTTCATGTGCAAAACATAAATGGATTTTCAACAACTGTTAAGTTTTTGACCAGAATTAAATCATGTTTGTAGTAACAATTGGCTGGAATCAAGTTGGGAATAGCATCCCAATACTACCTACCAATGAATTTTGCATATGCAGTGCACTCAAACAGAATTACTCCGTGGTTAATCCTACACAGCTTTTGACAACGTGCAAAGTGCACTAAGGATTTGAGTTCAACTGTTCAAATCTGCTCTGAGCTCTAGAAGCCACTAACTCATACTGACAAGTTATAAACAGCAAAAGCAACACACTATAAACACTTTAAAATAGCTACTCCATATCTAGTGACTGAAATCCCTCCTCTGGTAAAGCATGTTTTCTAACAGTGATACTGCCATTACTAATAGGTATTAATAACAAGTAATTACCAAAACATATCAGTATATAAATAGATGTGCCTGTAGAATATTCTTTTTTGGGGAATGGGCCCTTGAGTTACCCTTGAATGAGACTGTATGCTTGACTGCATTGTGCTAATGCTAATTACATTATTGGGAAAGAACAGCTCAAAAGATTTTGAAGGAAAAGAAGGGTCTCCAAAAATTCCAGCTAGATGGAACAAGATGTCACAATGGGCCTTGAAACTGCAAGAGCAGGATGGCATCAGAAGCTTTAGGGCTGCAGACCAGCGTAGAACTGGATATAGGGGTAACACAGCAAAGTCAAGTATCCAACACACGGAAAACACACTATAGATACTAAAACACAATTATATCATGGAGTTTGAAGAATGTTGAAGAAAGACCAAACATGTATGTTAGTAAATATATTAAAATAACACCAAGTGATACCAGAAATGAGAAGGAAGAAGTTCTTTTATAACCACCATGGTTCTACCAGTGAAACACCTGAAATGCTATATCCATGGCATAACTCCTCTGCCCTATTATATTCTGCTTAGAGAACAGTAACACCATCAGTCTACTGACCCAGAATAATATAGGTGAGAGTAAAATGGACAGGGATAGATACTAGAAAATCTATTCCATAATTGTATTATAAATGAGAAATAGCTATAATTGGATAATTTTGACTGTATGTTAGCATCATTGTAACTAGATTAGTAATACAATGTTGATTAGATTTCTAATGCTTAAATTGGACAAACAATAAATTTCTGAGTTTGCATAAGGTGTGTTTCTTTAGCCTACATGCACTGCACAGAGCATTTGGTCTGGTAGCTTATCCTTGATTGTAATTTGGATGCACTGCTCTTCAAAGTTACGTAGCATATCTCAGGTATCATTTATTCTTTTGCTTCTTAATACATACATCCAATGTGGTGACACACAAATTAACATTTCTGTTAATGAAAGGCTGTGCACATACAAGGACTTAGTGAGTAGGTGTGTTTCATCCCCTTTGATGCCATAGCAATCAAAATAAGGATAGTGTCAATTTAGTGAAAACACTTCCATGGTTGCCCCCAAGACCCTGATGCTCTGGAAACAAGCAGGGATAGCAAGGGTTAAGAGCACAAGCCTTCATAGCATTACCTAGCTCCACTCACTGAGTGGTGCTTCCTAAATCACATGAGTAAGAACCTCTGTGTCACACATGAACAAGTTAACTGTTCCCTAAGTTCATCCATACAGACAACATTTGACCTTCAGGTCATCTCTGAAATGCCTGCATGTTCTAGTTGCTGCATCTGCAGGTGAACAGGTAATCCCATCTTGACACAGTCTGGGTGAAGAGTTTGTTTTGTCCAGACACAGTTCCTCTTCTGATGCTCCCACAAAGCATCTGAGGATGTCAAACCCTTCCTTCCCTCTGCACAGAAAGTCCTTTCTCCTGACTGCAGAATGCTTCTATCTAAAATTACATTTCTGAGACATATGGGAGGAAATCACACACACAGAAAGTTCCTTATATCTTTGATATTTATTTGGAGATAATTATAGTTTTCACTAGTAGAGGCATTTTGGGGAAAACAAATGTTTATAAATTAGTGATAAATGCTCATGAAATGAGCTACTGGAATCCCTGATGAAATCATGGACAGTCAGACCAAAACACAGTTACTGAAGAACAACAAATCACTCTGAATACCACAGCACATTTTTCAATAATGTATCTTTAAATATAACAGACCCCTAAGTACATAAACCCCCTCCATAAAGTCCTTTCCAGAGAACTGATGTATTTTTACTTCCCTGAAGTTCTTAAATGATCTGCATCCTAATGTAAGTCAATAATCTTTAAGGAGAATATCTTTAGGAAATTCCCCTTTAAAGGAGTACTACATTAGCTTGTGATTAAATATAGCAAATTATTAATGTGTTTGCTTGTTCCTTTCCCTATTCTGAATTGCCTAAGCATAATTTTTTTCCCCTGTATCTACTTTGTAGACATTCTTTCCACTTCAGAATAGCTGTCCTAGTCATAAAACATAAAAGGGCTTTAAAAGCTGACTTTAAGTGTTGTCTTGAAATCCCTTAGGGACCATAGAGCATTCAGCAGATTAAAGCAGTAGTTCTTCAAGACTGAAATGATATCTAAGTGTGAAAACTCATCTTCAGGAAAAAAAACAACTGTTGGATACTGTAGACAAACAAGTCTTTTAAAAGACAGCTCTGGTAGAGCACAGTCACTACCTGGGTATTAATATATGTCTCAAGTCTTTTTTTGTACACTAAATGGAAGTGTCTGGGTTTAAAAAAGGCTGTTTGGGCTCCCTCATCTTTTACACTATGCAATGCTGATCTTGACAAATGCTTAGTCATTTCCCAGCTGTACCTGTTGCTGTGTATAGTCCTCTTGAATGGAAAATAAACCATTCCCACTTAAAAGTCATTGAAAAGTTACCAGCTGAGCTTTAAACACAGCATCTTGAAGATGTTGTGGTGACTGGATATTGTGCAACAGCTCTAACATCCTGACAAAACTATTAACTGTTACAATGACTTATAAATGTTCTTTTGCCAATAGACATAAAACGCTCCTGCCAATGAAAACACAATTAAAATTCAAGCAAGCGGTGTAGGTAAATTTATTAGTAATAGAAATCTGTAACAGAACTGAGGAATTATATTTCGTGACACAATACCGCAATGTTTACTCTTCCATGACTGCAGTGCAAGCAACAGGGCACTGCCTGTGGGCAGGCTCCTAGGAGGTTTATAGCACGGGAGGGAAGAGCCTCATGGGTTAGCAAAAGCCTCATAAACCTCAGAATCAAACTTAAGAGATACCTGAGAAAATGACTTTGGGGTTGACCTTTCTTCGCTATTATTTCTAGAGAAGGAAATGATGGGACCGTTTCAGTCTTCCTGCTCAGGCAAAGAAAAGAAAGTACAGATGGGTTCTTTGTGCATGCAAAATAAGTGGGAAGAATTCTTGTGAGACAAGTTGAAGGACAAGCAAAATAAAATTATTTTTCATGTAATTCAGACTAACTGAATTGGGAATGGAAATGCTGAAGGAAAGGAAATTGTAAAAGTCTGAGCTGTATTTTATCAAGAGCTACAATGTGATCTGCTTTAAGAGAATTCCCTAGAGATCAGTCCAATGTGAAAGAATGAATATACTCTCTCACTCAGCATTTCAGTAATAATTTGAGACACCATGCAAGTTGGAGGAGGTAGAAAATACTTTAAAAGAAAAAAAAGTTAAATCTCCCTTGTCAAAATATTGTGAGTTTACCGAGCCAAGAAGTTCCTTTAGGGCTATCTAACACTTGCTGCAGTTTCTAATTGTCTCCCACATTATTCCAATACTTAAACAATCCCAGTTGCTTCTAAATGGAAAAATTACAGCAAGCAACTTTTACCAAAATACACCAGGTAAAATGATTGCTTACATCTGATACATGCAGAGGGAATTTTATTCTCAAAGGCACTTCTAAGGCATCTTGCTATCTTACTATCAGAACAAATGTACTCGATCATTTTTATTATAGCATACTAACATGGGATTTGCTGGGAATTAATAAGAGCTGAATCATCTCTAGAGCTTTTCTGAGCAAATTTTGTTTTCTGTAGAAATCCATATCTAATGATATGGATTCTCTACTTAACTGCACATCTCTTTTATGCCTTGGTAAATTCTCCCACTGTCTCCAGGAAACTCACTGTAATTCTCCACCATGGACTTTTAGAACAACTTCCATTGCTGCTATTTCATCTTACTCAAGCCCTTTCCTCTGCTGTAGAAGGATGGGACACACGAACCTGCATCCTGTCCTGTGCAGTCTGAAGTCAATTTGCAAAGGAAAAAGAGGGGACAGCAAACACCCTGGCAGCTCTGCTGCCCTGCAGGGGCAGGGGGCTCACTGTACTGCTCGCACCCCCCTGCAGCTCCAACAGCCTCTGATTTGTTCCCCTCCCTGAGCCAGTGGCTGAGCCAGCCTAAGGGAACCAGGCAGAATTTTTTAGATGATTCAGAAAAGCTAAGGAAAGGATTATGGCTTTACATATATTATAAATGCTTATGCCTTCATACCTTCCAACTATCTGCAAAGGGCATTATGTAGTTGAGGTTTGCCTGTTATTGACTTCTCACTGATGCATGCAGAAGTTACCATAAATAAAAGTGTTTCTTCCTCAGAGTTCTGTGTCTCAGAAATAAGAGGTGCATTGAATGCAATCTACCTCAGGTTTGAGGGGAGACAGGGGACTCAGAAATGCTCTTGTAAGATCTCACATTTTTCTAGAAAGAAATAAGATGTTAAGTATTGAAGCCAAAGAAAAATTCACTTCACAAGGCTAAGAAGGAATTTAGTAGAATGAAACATATCAGGAAAAACACCAAAACCAAACCCAAATATAAAACAACCCTGAAACACCCAAACAAATGGAATATAAACAAATTCATTTTGGAAAAGCTTGAAGTTGCAAAGAAATTGGAAAAGATCTGGAAAAGCCTGACATAAGGAAAAAATTCAACTAATTTAAGGAAAAATTCCTTTCAACTAATCTAAGGAAAAATTCACTTGGATGAAATGTGTTAGGAAAAAACAAAAGCAAACAAGAAGCCCTTAACCAAATGGAATTTAAACAAACCAGTTTTGGAAAAAGCTATTCCTTCTCAATTGCTTAGCAAGTTTTCTTTGAGAAAGTGCAAGTTCAATAGTTCTCTGTTTGTCTGACTTTCTACTATGTAAAGAAAAGCACAAAACTGAAATATTTTTCTTTTGATAAAACCATCTGTGCCTTGTACATGCATTACAAAGAGCTGAAACACAATAACAACTGCCTTTATCCTGAACAAGTCACCTTGAGAGGTACAATCTAACCCTGAATTTATTTATGGTGACTATGAAATATGACTATGAAAGAGATCTATAGTACTGAGGAATGAATATGAAACACATTTTAGTTGAAGTGGTACATTATTGCATAACCTCTCCTTTGTTACATAGCCTCTTGTAACCTGATAGAAGACTGCAAGAACAAAAGGGAGGCACTTTAAGTCGTGGAAGATTTTCTAAAAGTCAACTGCAACAAGAGCTCCCTGTTAAGTATAAAGTCTAATCCACTACAGCCCTCTCCAAATTCTCTGTGGAATGCCTTCCAAATAAGAAGCATGTCTAAGTATTCATTTGGGGGGGAAAGATGTAGAACAAAAGCAACTCACAAAACAGAGAAATGATTTTTCATCAATTTTAAAGAACCTGTATTTCTCCTTCTTCATGTCAAAAGCAACTCACAAAACAGAGAAATGTTTTTTCATCAATTTTAAAGAACCTGCATTTCTCCTTCTTCATGCGTGCCCATATCAGAGGGAAACAAGCCCAGGTGAGAGCTACACCTCTGCACTGCCTGGGGGAAGAAATTAAATCAATGGTCCATTCAGTCAGAGATTTCATCAGGATGTGACTTGCCATAGAAAATAGCAATACCTTTTCCTAAACACTTAAATACTCCTTTTAAATTATTCACAAATAATGCTGGTACAGATATTCACATTCTGCTGCATTGTGTGTGAGATAACTTTGAGTTACTCCCTAATTATCTAACTAATGACAATTACCTAGACTGAGTTTCTGGTTCACAATGAAGGAAATAGTCCATGAAATGAAAATACATAATCTCATCCCACATAAAATTTACTGAAATCCAGGTGCCTCTTACATATTTTTATGCTTAAAAGAGTATTACACAGTTGCATGAGCAGGTAGGATGGAAAATTTATACAGGTTTTCTTTTTTATTATTCTTCTAAATATCAGTGATGATTGCTTTAAAAATAATCCTTAAAGCATCAGTGATCTCTCTCTCATGGAAGACTGTTCTCACTTATTTTGATTATAGGTGTTTCCTATGAATGAGAAACTTTGTTTTCATGCTTGTGTATACAATATGGTTTGTGCAATCTCCATTTTTAACCCTAATTTAACACTCTACCAAAATGATTGTATTTCTGGCTTGGCAAGAAAAATGTCTATTGTGTATGGTCCTGTAGACCAAACCTGCCCTCACAGCCTACCTGGGCAAGAAAGTGCTTTGTGAGGAGCTCCATTAATTTAGATAGGATTACTTGAGAAAAGTAACCCCCATATGGGCAAGGGGACAAAGCAGGACTGAAATGAGCACCAAAGAGTTTTGCCTCAACAGAATCCTGCTCTGCATTTGGGTCACTACCATTTTCCCTTAAGCACAGGCCTACCAAGTGCCTTCCCTGGAGAGTATTCTGGTCACTGTCTCCAGGGGGGGAAATTATTCCATGACAGGGATCCTCTAAAGTTCAACAAGGTGGAAATACAGCCCACACCAGCCTCCTTCAGCTGTCAGCTGGGAGGGCTCGCTCTGCAATCCAAGCAGAGGTCTGAGCTAGTGAGGCACGAGGTGAAAGACTGGTACTTAATAATGTTTGATCTGATCTTTTCCCTAAATGAAATTTAATGTGTAGACCATTATAAATGGGAACATTGCGTAGATCATAAAGTCAAGTGCTTACCAGGTCAAAAATGCCTGTACCACTCCTGTCTCCTTGGGTTTTTGCTGTACTTCATTCCAAAATCAAATACTATGGTTTTACTCCAGGAATAGACAGGAAACACACTTTATCATCTGAATGGTAACTCCTTCTAATACAGGTATGTAAGTCTGATATGCAGTGATCTATTACCTACTGAAGAAATCTTTAAGCAGATTGAGACTTCTGTTTCAGATTTTATATGTGGTCTGTAATCAGTAAGTGAACTTGCAAATTACATCATTAATCATTGTGAATAACATAGGTATCATGTATTAATTAGAGATTCAAAACTTGTAAGATTCCTTTGCCATTTGACAAAATAAATTTTGATGAAGGAGATTTAAAAATGTTCTGAACAATATTGTTCAATCTGTGATTGCATCACATAGCACAATGAAAAACACTCCCAGCTGTTACTGAAAAATGTAACTGGATGCAAGGATATAACTGTCAGTTGGTGCTTGAGAAGGTATAAGGGATTCAGGTATAATCACTATGTAAGAAATCAAATGTCAAAATAGATTTCAAAAAATAAGTCTCAGAAATAATTCTTATATGTGGAAAGGGAATGTGTTAACCACCTTTATAAAAATTCAGTTAATAAAACCAGGTATAAACCCTGAACAGAAACAAACAAGATCTGCAAAGTGAGTTAGTGAGGGAATTAAAGTTGAGACGTCTTGTCATAATCCAAATACACTGCTAAACTTAACAAAATATCGCTCATAGCAAATTCTCATTTAATTGTGGTCATTCTTTTAGCACTGATGATCACTATTTCATTAACAGTGAAATAATTAATGCAATATTGATATCACGCTCCAAGGTCTTGAAAGTTTTGCCATTACTGTAACTTGACAACAAAGCAACTACACTTCAGACATAAATACTTAGGCTTTAGCAACAAGTGTGATGTATGAGTAGTGAGTAAGGCAATTATTTCAAGCAGTCAGCTCTTTATGACATTGTGATAAGCTCAGAATAAATAGAGATCACCTGATTGACATTAATGTTCTACAATTTTGAAATTTTCATTGTGAAAATGAAGAATTAATAGCAGGCAAAACATTGATTCAGTTGCAGGATTTTAACATTAAAAGGACTATTTCATGCACTTTTAGACTCATAAGACACCAAAGTGTGCTAAGAGATCTGGTTATGCAGTAGAGAAGAAACAAACCTTCTTCCTTGCTCAAATTGCTTAAATTGTCTTAATCAGAGTACCATTTAATGATTAACTGATTTTTTCACAACACACTAAAATGATACTGCTCAGAAGTGATCTATTGAGTCAGACTGCAGATTCAGGGAATGCTGTATCTTTTGATGTTGAGTGCACAACTCGGGCTTTCTTTGCAACTGCAAGCAATAGAAACTGTTGCTCTAAAGCAAAATGAGACATCAGCGTCCAAGGTAAGAAACAGGATAATAGTGGTGGGTTGCCTGCTGGGTTGCCTGTTGTGGGAATGCAAGGCATACAGCTATTTTTTCCTAACTTCCCTTAATATAGAAAAGAAAAATCTGCAGAATTAGTAAATTAACACCCCTAACAGTAATGTTCTAATACATGCTAGCAGTGCTGGAGAAGATCCCATCCTTGATGCCTCATTTTTACAGGTACTGTAACACACATAAATTGCCCTTGGTGTCCAATGGATCTGCTGACATAAGTGAAGTTATTCCTCTCTATAGAAGGGTATGTGCTATGGAGTCTAGACAGTCAACTCCACTTTTCTGGCTGACTAACCAGGCAGGCTATGGGAGCATGCCACTGAATATAAAGAGAACTCAGTTAATAAGGAAACTGGTGACAGACAGACAGCTAGTCTTCTAATCATAGAAGGGTCAGTCAAGCACAACTTGCCCTTCCCAAGTCAATGCTCATCACTACCAATCACCTTCTTAAGATGTTTGGAAATGTTTCCAGGGTTACTTGTTTCATTACATGCCCACGAATCAAGATAAAGTTAATTTTTAGAATTAAAAGATAAAGTTCATTTTAAAGTTAATCTCCAGAACCTCCTTCTTGCCCTCTTAAAGGTAGGAGTAATATTTGCTTTCTTCAAGTCCTTAGACTTTTGTTTACCCACGACTGTCTCTGCATGCTCAGAGCAATATGCCAAGCCACAAGTTAAGGGAATTTTCATTGCCAGTTCTGACTACATCCAATAACTACAATTCACTTGGAGGGGAGGGAGAGGAGTGCAGCAGTTAAATATGTTGCTCTGCACAAACAGTAATCTTCATAAACCTCTGTCACATTCTTTGTATTTGACACTCAGGTCCAGTATTAGCAAAAAATGATGCCAGTCTTTGGAAAGTTGAAGAGACATTGACTTCCTTACCCTTTAATAATTTATACCAGAGTCTCTAAAGATCTCCAAAGAACTTGAAAGCAGAGCTGCTTTTCAATATTTAAAATACTATGAATATTCATCTTTCACTTCTACTGTGACTCCTACCCACCACAAATGCAAAGGACAACTGTTCAAAATGTTTTCCACGCTGGATACAGTTGAATGCTTTTCTTCTCCCATATGATTTGTCAACTCTGCAAATATTACTCAGGTCCCCTAGTTTCTTCATATTTGTACATAAAGCATACTGTTGAAAATAATTCCATATTCATTACAGTTGGTTTTTGGATTAAAAGTTTCCTGAAAAAATGTACTGTATTATAGAACATTTTCTGCATTGCTGTTAATCCCTCAGCATTCCATAAGTTGCCATGGGCAGGTACACCTTCCACTAGACCAGGTTGCTCAAAGCCCCATCCAACTTGGCCTTAAACACTTCCAGGGATGGAGCAGCCACAGATTCTCTGGGCAACTTGTTCCAGTTCCTCACCACCTCTAATGGTAAAGAATTTCTTCCTATTATCTAATTTAAATCTCTTGTATTTTAGTTTAAAACTGTTTCCCTTTGCCCTATCACTATCTACCCATGTAAAAAGTTGCTCTCCCTCTTTTTAATAAGCTCCCTTTAAGTACTGGATAGCTGCAATGAGGTCTTCCCAAAGTCTTCTCTTCTCCAGAACAACCCCAGCTCTCTCAGCCTGTGTTTGTAGAAGTGCTCTAGCCCTCTGATCACCTTTGTGGTCCTCCTCTGGACCCACTCCAGCTGCTCCTTGTCTTTCTTTTGTTGAGGCCCCCAAGCCTGGACACAGCACTCCAGATGGGGTCACACAGGGGCAGAGTAGGGGGGGAGAATCACCTCCCTTGACCTGCTGGCACACTCCTTTTGATGCAGCCCAGTGTGCAGTTGGGCTTTTAAGGGTGCACTCAATCTCACTATCTGTGTCATTGTTGAAGATATTGAAGAGAAATGGTCTCCCAAGACAGAGTCCTGAGGGACACCACTTATCACTGACCTCCACTGGGACATAGAGCCATTGACCACAACTCTTTGGCTGCATCCATCTAGCCAATTCCATCCCCACTAAATAGTGCACCCTTCAAATCCATGTCACTCCAATTTGTAGAGAAGGATGCCGTGTTTTTCATCTTCCACGAAGAACATTTATGTGTTTGTTATGAGAAGATGCAACTTCACAGAAAAAGACAGGGCCATCCCTGAAATATTTATAGCTTTTCCATAAGACTTGGAATGCAGAACAATCATTTTAAAACAAAAAACCCCAAACAACAACCAACCAAACAAACAAAAAAACCCAAAACCAAACCCATACCTTACTAATGATATAGCCATTTTTACTGTTTTCAAGTAAGCTTTGTTACCCCATCTACTCCCACTGATGAATCAAGCTGTCCAGTAGGAGGTTTCCTATGTTCCACATCAACTGGCTGTTACTGTATACACAGCAGCAATATGTTTTATAACCTTCTGAAAACATGAACCATTGCCATGTGTAATATGAATACATGAGGGCATTCTCATTACATAAATAAGAAACCTGTTAAGCTCTCACCAAGATAAGGAATATTTTCTTTCCAATATACTGTTTGCTTCCTTTGGGAAATTCTGTCTTTAATAAAAAAGCACCTTCATAGAGGCTATAATGGGTTGCTTAAAAACAAGCAAATGAAAAACCCACACACAAGTCCTAAGAGAAAAGCCATGAAGGGATTTAAACATTTGTGCTGTCAAACCATTAAAAACAAAAATACAAAATGTGCTATATTTAAATTAACTTTAATAAGAAGTACAAAAAGATAATGTTAAGCAATATTTTGCATGTGGTTAATAAATATTCTTCAACAGCAAGCAGTGACACATTCAAACATAAATCCAGTTATTTCTTTTACAGTTTAGAAAAGTAACAATTTTCCCAGTTAAAACAAGGTCACAAATTACAGAATATTATCATCCTCTTTAATTATTTATAACTATGAAACCTACTAAATAAGTGAACTGTCACCCAGATTTTATATGACGTTGATGTTCAAGATTAAGTATACTTACATTTATCATGCAGTTTCTTACTGTGCATATTTGATTGGTGTTTAATTTTCTTTAAAATTATTGGGTTTATTCTTCTTGTTTCTTTATTTCTTGTTAATGTACTGGAAGTGTCTATTTTCCAAGTCCTATACATGTTCACACCTAAGTGACTCACTAAAGTAGATTTGTCATACAATGCATAAATGCTCTCTGACTCCAGCCCAGCTGAGAAATTGCTAACGTCTGAATCAGACTCCACTTTATTTTTCCTATTTTTTGAAAATCAGGTATAACAAGATTTAGTGTAATCACTTCCATTAAAATTACAGTGCCTTCAAATGTTTCCTAATGAAGTGACTGTTTGGAGGGGAGAGGGTGAAGGGTGCTGTTTAGGAACTGATTTTTTAACAGTTTATAGATACGGTGCATATGTATTCTAATAGATGTAAAGTACTACATTGCATTCCGTGCTAATGCTAAGCTACAGTAGCCTATAAACTGATAAATTCAGCCAAAATGAACATTTAATAAAGAATATCAAAAGCAGTTGATCAAAGTAATATCTTGTTCCATTCTCTATTTCCATCCATCCTCAACAGCGTAGTTAGATGGCAAAAGTACTGGAAAAACTAATATAGCACTTCAACCTGTTGAAGCTCACCTCTTTTAATATCAGATGAATGAAAGCACTCATTGCAATCATTAAAAACCTTGAATGCATAAAGACACACTCCAGAACACCTGATCAAGTGAAGTATTCACAACATTATGTAAAGAATCAAAATTTGAAAGCAAAATAGAACTTTTAAATCATCCAACAATAAAAATATAATCATATATATTTATGTAGACTCCAGCACTAGAGGAAGAGTATACATCATCTTGCATATTTTAAAACATCCTCCAAATTCCTTTTTTGTTAGTATTATCACCTATTCCTAACTCATAATGCTTTCACAATATTCCTAAAGGGCTTTAATACATACCAGGAATAAAACAGACACCAAGTCCTATATTTCAGTATGGTTGGCTCTTCTTTCTTATTTTCATGGATTAAAGAACTGATAACCTCTATCCAAAGGAAAGCCCAGGTGTACTGTTAGGTGTACTCCCCTTCTGTAAAAAATCCTTACTGACTTCATTGATGTAGATTAATATCCTGAGGATGTGAATCAGTTTTATTTTAAATTCAGTGCAAATTTTGCCCTGATCTCCATCAGAGACATCAAGCCCTCAAATTTAGCATCTTCTAGTAAGATATGATCATAGACTCCAAAACAGAAGTTAAAAGATTCACCTAGGGAGATCTGAATCAAGAAAATTAAATGGTTTAAAGTAGAGGAAAACAAATGTTGTACTGTGATTAACATCTGCCATTCACTGAAACAAAGTTTTGAGCTTTTAACTTCTACTACTAAGGGCCTAAGGTGATGAAGTCCTTCACTGATTCTCAGATGGCTCTAATTTAGGATTGCATTCAGAATAGAATTACAAGTTCTGGTTGTTAGGGAGTTTGAGCCATCTACAGAAATGAGGTGGAGGAGGTCTCCTGACTGAAAAGGAGACATATTAAAGAAAGACATATTAAAAGGATACAACTTAAAATTATATTACACACTAAGGGCATTCTAGCAGAAGGCATACTGTTGCTGGGATGAGGTGAAAAGAATCTTAACACTGCTTTATAAAGAGCCATTCCCTTTACTTGAGGCTGAAGTGTGAGATGTCTCATATAAATTCACATAATTGCTTTAGCATTTCAGTGTCTGTAAGATAAAAACTTTATATGTGACATCAAATTATACCACAGTCAGAGATTCTATTTAGATGTGTTTCGACATTTGTACAATTATCATACTCTGCGGGTTTTTTTTAAATTAAGCTATTTCACTTACTGGGTTTATGTTAAAATGTTTTCTTCCTCTATTTTAAAACTCACTGCATTGCTTCCTAAATTTTAGCATTATGTGTCCACACAAAATCTGGCAAAGACTGATGATAGCTTCATACCCACACTGAAATAATCTTTCATGCAAATTTGTAAGGAATGGAAATGTTCAGCAGCATAGACTTCATCTATTTTGTGAAAGGCTGAGGCAAAAACTTGTGCACCACTAAGGTTTCAGAATAGGAATGAGAGGCACGGAGGAAGGATGCTGACTATCTGTGCTTAAGTGAAAGTCACACCTCTTAAGAAAACAAAATGTAGAATTAACAAAAGTCTATTGAATTTCTAAAGCTTCTTTTCTCTCTCTACCCTAAATGTCTCATATGGCAGGAGGCACACAACATTGCATGGTTTGTTTTCACAGAGCAGTCAGCAGAAGCCTCTCACTTTCAAAGGCACAACTCATGTCTCTCAAGTTCAACAGAATTACACAAGAAGTATCTCAGTTTCATATGCTCTAAAAGTTACTTTCCTACAACTCACATATGGTAATGAAGGCTCAGAACTGAAGCTGAAACAAAAATACACATTACCTCCCTCAATGGCTTCTTCCTCAGTCATCTCACAATCCACTGACATGGTATCAAAGTCATTTGCTTTTTTTCTTTCCTCCTTTCCTCCCCCATGCATCCCCACCTCCTCCCAGCTGCTTCTGGTTGACTTCATGCAGCAGTTTATGGTCACCCCACTTCTGAAAAGTCTCACCCCCACATATGTTACCTATAATCACTAGGAAGGGAAGCTGATTCAGTAAGGCTCCTGTTTGGTGTTTAGTTGCTCTCTCCAAATTAGCTTTTTAATTTAGAATAATGTTCAGTGGTATGAGTAGTCTCTCAAACTAAAGCTTGTATCTCAGAACATCTACCATAATATTTTTCAAAGATGCTCGACAATGTAGCAGTTGCAATTTGAATTAGCCCAGATCTGAAAGGTGAAGGTAATTTCATTGGCTACAACATAATTGGGTAGTTTGGAAGCCACTCTTTTAAAAGCAATCTGTTACAAGTCTCCAGCAGACAACTCCAGCTGATAAACCCTGCTGATCTCTATAGTTTTCATGCTGATTTATAAATTGCTGTTAAATTAACTGACCACATGCATCCAGAAGTACGTGCCCTAATACTTCAGGGGAAACCTATTTCATAAGCCTCATTCAGAATTATTTCAATTCCAGTCTAAGTTTACCACAGTGTTGTAACTTTATATTTATTGTATTCATTTCTTAAGTCACATAAAATATGTCATGCTGGCCCAAGAATAATGGGAAAAATAAATTAGATTAATATGTCAACCAAAAAATTCACTGTTAGATTCCATGCACAAGTCTTTGCTAGAGAAGTGATTTGCATTTGTTCACTTATTCTCTCTCTCCTACCTTTAAGACAAGCAAGTTTTACTCGAATCAAATGAAATTTAGGTATCTGACATGTACATTTCTGACACCAGCTTTAAAATCCCAGGCACAGATTCTTATACTGCTAAATGAAAAGAAGGTCTAACTCTTGTATTCTGGTATTCCTTGCACAATGCTTGCATTCATAAATCTTTACACTTTAATTGACTTATGCAGCTGGTGGTCTTACAAATTTTCAACTTATGTGTTTTGCCCACTATAAATGTTTCAGTAGTGAAATGATAAAGCAGACTCCTTCCCACAAAAGGAGTTTGCTTTAATGTAGACCAACTGAACTAAATGGAAAAGGGGCACTTTTCTGGAGCATACCCACTCAAAAGCCTTGCTGATGCCCACAATAACTGTATGTAAATATTAAAAATGTATTCTTTTTCACTGAGTGAATTTATATAGTATGCCTATGTTTCTGTATTAGTGTGCAATAAATATATCTTTAGTATGTGATAAACACCTGGGTTTTTTTGACTGACTCTAAGCATAACAGAAGCATAGAGAAAGGGTCATTTAATGAAAAAATAGTTGTACTCCAAAAAAGCAGTAGCAGCAGAGCTGACTAACACAAGAGAGCATCAGGCTTCTTGTGCAAACTGAAGATATGCTTTTTGCATTCAGCTCTGAATTACCAAGTTACTTTCTTCCACAGAGGAAGTCTTGTTGAAGACTTGTACTGTTAAAAAATTTTGAAGGGTTCCATTTTTGGGTAAGGATGCAAAATCCTTCCTTATCAGGTAATTCAATATGCCTCTGAGCACACACATATTGGGCATGGGAAGAGTTCTGGCTATACAGTGTTGTGTGTGGAGAAATACACAACACCGTTTCAACTGTGAAGATTTGAGTACCTGGGATGTAGCCAAGGGTGAAACACAAACATCTGCTTCTCATACCTCAGTCCAGTGAGGTTTGGAGAGTCCCTAGATCTTGTTGATGTGAACAGAAGGTAAGAACTCCCACTAGGTCACAGGAAGGAAACTTCAGCTACAGAAAACATAATCGAGCTACTCAAGTTCAAGAGCAGTTTAGCATGGGCCTCCATTAAACTATGCAGTCAGAGCCCTATGCCAAAAACAGAGTTAAAAGTGAAGGGACTTTTCTACAGTCCTAATATTTACAGTTATTTGTACATATGTACATATTTATATATTTATTAATACCTGGACAATGTGATGCTGAAGGGATAATTTATAATTTACAAATAAAACATTTTAAAAATGTATAATTATACCATGAAAAACCTTTTTTTTTTTATTGCTTACCTTCCAGCCTTATGCTCATAATCACACTATTGCACACATCTCCATGTTACATGGAAGATCTACATTTACATATAAATATATATGAAAATAAGGATATTTTTATTTTAATGTTCTGAGTAAAGTGCTCATTTTTCAGCTACTGTTGATGAGAAAGGTTTAGTCTGACAGTTTAATTAGAGGTAATTCAAGGGATACACACCTTGTCCATGCTTCTCCCTTTCATTTATAACCTATGAAATGTCTTTATTTTACTGATGTCGACTCTGTCTTAACTATTAATTCTATTCATAATATGCATTTGTGACCTTGGCATCTATACTGTCACACAAAGTACAAAACAGAACCACATTAAAAGCAAAGAAAAAGCAAGAAAATAAAAAAAGCAAAAGAAAGCAGTGTTTCTCTTTGTTTTTAGCACATTTCCATGTCTTAAGATACTCTTTTATTTTAGAAATATTTGTACAACTTTTTAAAACTCTGAACATATCTATTTTATGCACTATACTCAAGTACTGTACAAAACTGCAATAAATGACACTATACGACTACATATGTCTCTACTAGAAGACATCATCATAAAGGTGTATCTTTTTTTAAAGGTCAACTAATAACTGCTAATGTATGTGTGAATCAAAATATTTTTGATTGGCCAAATATACTAAAATCTAAATACAGTACACAATTTTTTCTTATGTCAGGCCTTCAGGGGCATAAAGAATCTTTGCAAAGGCTCAGATGAAAAACAATTTTACTGATAGTATTAAATGTTCATATAAAATTGCCAATGGCAGCTCCAATTTTGTTGCATTTGTGCATATGAAATACAGTTGATACCTACTGATGATGTATGACCTTTTATTAAAAAAATAACATTCAAATCTTAGCAAAATCATTTCTAGTATACAAAGTTGTTGTAAAGTTATGTCAGCGAAATGTAAAGTTGCAATTTACAAAAGCAGCAGTAAATTTTATTATATGGACAATTTCCTGAACTTAAGAAATGGTTCTTGTTTCCCTTGAAAACAATGCTTCCTGGGAGAAATACAGGTAAATATTTTAATGGCAGGTTTTAGGAAAACATTAAGCAAAGAAAAAAAATTATAGTACTCATATACTCAACTCTGAAAATTTTCTGAGTCCTTTTATGAACCTGACAATAATCCAATTAAGAACAAAATAAAAAAGGAAAAAAAAGATCCAGCTTTGCTGAACCAGGCAACCTGGCTTAGCAACACCAAATAAATAAAACAGCAAAAAGAATAAAGATTCTCATTAGCAGAAGTTGGTTGCTATTGGAAATTCGATTAACACTTTTCCCAGAAATCAATTAGAAGAGTTTATTAACAACTTCATAGAGGACAGAAGTAAGAAACCTGTGGCTTTTGCCATACAGTAGTCTTTACTACCTTTTCAGTCTAAGTAGTATCCAGAATGTTTGTGAGGAGTAGAACTGTATGACCTCCGTACTCTGTTATGTACATGGGTACAGCTATTGTATGAAACAATTACACCTTTTTAAAAAAATCATTTTTTTTAAATGACAGTTTCTTTCATTAAAGTAGAATTAGTTACTTTATAGAAAAATATTTTAACTTTAAATTAAAAAAATACTGTTCCTAAATAATTATGTAGGATCATATCTTCATTTCATTGTATGGAGAGAATATAATTCTGTATATTTGAATCCTAGTTTAACAGAAGTCCCCTGGGTTTCACTTTGAAAGAGCTGGCTGTCTTTGCCATGGGTGCTATCTGTTTACAGACCCATGAATTAACACTGTGTCCCTCCTTTGGAGATACACAGACAAGACATCTATATACACACTGTACATAATGGTTCACAGATTAGCAGTTATTAGTCGGACTGTACATAGCGAACAACCTATCTGATTAGAATGATGCTTTAAGTCCTCAGTGCAATTAAGCTTTTAGGTTGATGGCGCAAAGCCAAGTAAGACAGGCTCCCTGTTTAAATATGTAGCCCAATACACTAAATTAAAAGTACCAAATAAGACTGGAAAAACTATTCTAGACATTCTGTCAATTTTGCTAACACTGTTGAATGTCTTCTTTGCTTCCTGTGGCTTTGCTTCTGGTTTTGCCTTGTTGGGTTCTGCAGTTGTAGCACTCTTGGAGATAGTTGGTAGCACTGAGTCCTTGGTAATATTTGGAGCATAGTTGGCAACAGCCACTGCATAGGCATTGTTTTTCTTAATGACAGATGCTTTTTCTTTTTTCTATTGGAAGACAGCATGACGTTAAATATTTAATGTGCATTTGCCACAATAGACTTAATAAAACATAATTTCAAATGTAAAAGAAACAAAGGAGTAAGTGCAAACATATTAAAATAAAACCCAGGAATACCATACTGATAAATTCAAACATAAAGAGACACTTCCAGTCTGTCCAAAGGTGTCCATGAGGTGACACGAAATTGCTCTTGCACCATCAAATGCCCTACTGAAATTATATGAGGAAGGGTCTGTTACTATGATTGCAAGGATAACTGGAAAAGAGTTGGACTTTCTCTGGTTGCTTTCTATCTATCTCCTTACAGCAGAATTGCAAGATCTTGAAAATGTTCTCTGTTAAGAGAACTAGAAGGAGTGACTGGGTCAACTGGAAAAAACCCCAAAGATTACCTGGCATTGTAATAAAATGAAAATTAGGCCACCTTTCCCACATAAAACTAGCATCACTATTATTTGACATGTCATAACATGCCACTAATAAATAAATGAATTTCAGTAACGGTATAGATTTTGTATATTTGTATATTTCTGGAGAAATCTTTGTGTTTACACATAAATATACATAGATACACATACAGAGAGCTCAGAAAGAAACTGCAATAGAGTGAAAGAAGGACTCCAGCCTGGTAGTTGCAGAATTGAGCTGAGAACTAGACCAAGAACTATTTCCGTTCTTCAGAATTTGTTTTAAAAAAATGCATAAAAGTGATGAAAACAAGGATAAGAACCTAAAAATACAGCAGAAGATACGAAAAGTGCGATGGAATTTAAATAATTTAATGAAGCTCAGCAAAGGGAAATTTAAGTTTTGCACCTGGGGAGGAATAACCCTATGCACAAGTGCAGGTTGGGGCTAATGGTCTGGAAAGCAGAAAAAGCCCAGGGGCTCCTGGTGGACACCAAGCTGAACACAAGCCAGCAAGGAACCCTTGCAGACACAAAGGCCAACAGCCTGGGCTGTATTACAAAGACAATTGCCAGCAGACCGAGGGAAATGATCATTCCCCTCAACTCAGCCCTGGTGAGGCACATCTGGAGTGCTGGATCCAGTTCTGTGCTTCCCAGTCCAAGAGAAACATGGACATAATGAAGCAATTCCTGTGAAGGACCATAAAGATGATTTAAAGCATGAAGTATCTGAAATATGAAAGGCTGAGAGAGCAGTGGCTGTTCAGCCTGGAAAAGAGAAGGCTCAGAGGGAATCTTATCAATGTATATAAATATGTGATGGAATAAGGATTTCCAGTGGAAGGACAAGAGGCAATGGGCACAAATTGAAATACAGAATATTCCACTTAAACACACAAAAAAAACCCTTTTACTGTGACCAAGTGCTGGCACAGGTTGCCCAGAGACACTGTGGAATCTCCATCCCTGGAGATATTAAAAAAACATCTGGACATGACCCTGAGAAGCCATCTCTAGCTGACCCTGCCCAGAGTAAGGAGGTTAAAGTTGATGATCTCCAGAGGTCAGTTCCAACCTCACCAATTCTGTGTTGTTATGGGATTGTGATGCTTTCAAAGGACTAAAGTTCAGCCAAAGGCAGGTCATGGGAGAGGCTACATTTACAGACAGATACAGAGATGTATAGGTAATGAATACAGGCTTGACGGTTTTTTTATATATGTACAGAGACTAGTTCTGCAACAAGACTGTAATGCTATAAATTGATTCACTGTTTTGCAGCAATCTCAAACTAAGTAATTTCTAATAACCTACAGAAAAGAATGGAAGGCATTTTCTCAGGAAGCAACAGATATTATTTATATATGTATAACATTATTTATATATAAAATATAAT
>NW_008664111.1:16303-38887 GCF_000695815.1 Acanthisitta chloris | reverse complement strand
AGTAGCGTCAAATAACTGCTGTGTGTGAATCACTTCAGAAATGGGACACGGGCATAAAAAAATCACAGTTATGGAAGGGACCTGAAAGATCACTTATTTCCACCGCCTGCCCGGGCAGGGACACTTCCACCAGCCCAGGCTGCTCCAACCCCATCCAGCCTGGCCTGGAACACTCCATCTCTCTTGTAGACTCCTTCATGTGCTGGAAGGTTCTAATTACATCATCTCTTTTCCAGGCTGAACAATCCCAATTCTCCCAGCCTTTCCTCACAGGAGAGGTGCTCCATCCTTCTAGTCACCTTGGTGCCTCCTCTGCACTGGCTCCAGCAGGTCAATGTCCTGACCCATACTCATCTCTGAATCAAAGAGCTCAGTTTTCATTCACGTTATTGCTCACTTTGGCACTCAACCCACACACAGTGAATTAGTGCCATGCCACAGATGGAAGGAGGCTGAGAGAACAGCAACTGTAGCTGGATGTTTGCATAGCCCTCCATCTGTCAGTTTTAGAAATACACAATTAGTGCAGAAGCAGTGATTTTCACCTTACAAACCCACTACTGCCAGTGTCTTCCACCACACGACTCAGATGGAGCCAGGCCCCAGGTCCAGGTCTCTGTGGGCTGACCGGGTACGTGGTACAAAATGAGTCGCACATGTGGAGGCACTGGGACATGCACCACAGCTCTGTGGGTCCAGCCAGAAAGCTGAGGCACTGTGACATGCACCACAGCTCTGTGGGTCCAGCCAGAAAGCTAAGCACTACATAGGCCTGCAATTGTGTCATACGCCTAAACATGTTAAGGTTCTGTGCTTCTGAAAAGGGAAATAGCAACATCACAATGGAAACTGTGCCATTATGTACACAGTTTGTCTTCGTTTTCTTCTGTTCTCAGAGCTGCATTTGCTAAAATGAAAACTTTGTGTCTCTTCAGATTCCTTCTGCTTCTGGAGTTCACTTCCTTCCTGCAGTTCCTCCTGGTGCTGCTGAGGCAATGAGTGCCACAGGAGCCAAGCATGACCTCACAAAGCTGTGTAGCTAATATCCAGTGAAAATAATATCCCTGATAGCCTCTGACAGGAGCCAGCACAAGAAATCCCGCAGCAAGCAGCTTGGGAACACCCATTAACAGGTTTCTTCTTACCTCACATAGGTACAGATTAATGTACTCCTGACCCATGAACAGTTTTACACCCATTTGAAAATTAGCAGTGGTTTGGTTGTTTTAAGCATTCCAAGGCTTTTCTGTGAGTCCCAAACGAGCTCAGAGTGTTTCCCAGGGACTCTGAGCAGCAGAGGGCCCTCCTGAGAGCACAAGATACAGCTGCTCCCCCAAAAAAAGCTCATTTCATGTCACACTGAAAAGGATATGTGTTTGAACTTCTACCTTCCTATAAGGTGATGAAAGAAAACAGTCCTGAAGACTGAAGGCCTTTGCCTCCCACTCTTGTAAGCCTTTGTGTTCAATGCCCCTCAAATATGTCAAACATTTCTGTCAGATCATTTTCTACTGTCCAAAATGTAGGTCATTTTTCACCTCCGTAAGTTCTTTGCCCTTTTTGTTTGCAAGAGGGTTAACCCAACTTTCTTGACCAGTAACAGAGTCTGCTGAATGAATAACCCCAGACTAAAAGGAACTTAGAAGAAAGCCGGAGAGAGATTTATTACGAGAGCCTGGAGTGATAGGGCAAGTGGAACAGCTTCAAACTGAAAGAGGGTAGGTTTGGATTAGATGTTAGGAAGGAATTCCTGGCTGGGAGGGTGGTGAGACACTGGCACAGGCTGCCCAGAGTTTTCCAGGCCAGGCTGGATGGGGCTTGGAGCAACCTGGGCTGGTGGGAGGTGTCCCTGCCCAGGGCAGGGGGTTGGAACTGGATGGTCTTTGAGGTCCCTTCCAACCCAAACCATTCAAGCATTCTGTGGTTCTATGAACACAGTTTACTTAGGCTACCAAAATCAGAACCTTTTAGTAAATCAGATGAAGCCTGAGAGCAAGAGCTGATTGATTAGAAATTTGTATCGAAAACATCCCATTCCCTGCATTATTTTGCCCTTGTAGTTAAGAGGAAGAAAGGACCTGTTTTCCATTTTGCCTACTCTCATATTTCATGCCTCCTATTTTCACTCCTGCATGTGACAAAAAGTGATGATCAGATGTCTTTTAGCCCAGACCAACCACTTTCCTTCCTGCCATGCCTCCAGGAACCCTGAGCATAACCCACCTGTTGTGTGTGTTTCTGACATTCAGCTGTTGAGGCTTCAAAGAGAGGAACTGTTCTCATTGGCTTGAAAATTAGAAGAATAATTCTTCTTGCAGAAAGAAGATGCAAATGGGCTGTACAAGTCCAGACTGGAGTGTGAGGGAATCCCACTCTGCTCTTGCAAAGGCTGAGCAGCACAGCAGGGAATATACTAGAGCAAGCTGATGACATGTTACTGAACTTCCACAAGAGATAGATCCTCTTCTCTGAACATAATGATTTGAAGCAGCTACTGAAGACAGAAAAGCCAGAGACTCTCTGGATTTTTGGTCATGATTCAACCCTCTGGAAGCTGAGCCTCCCAAGGCAGCAGCCCCTGTGGGAAATGTGTTCTGTTAGCGCCACAAAGCTTAGCTCCTCGATCTGATCAGCTGCTGTGAGCATCCTCAGCTCTCTGGCATTTCGTCTGGACCTGCTCCTCTGAAAATCATGCCTAAGAACATTGATGAAGTCTTCAAGAGGTTTCAGAGTGCACATAACTTGGTACAAAACATGAGCAGAGGAAACCTTTGATTTTGGCTGTCCAAAACGGCATAAACTATGCGTTCAACCTGAAAATTTGTGCATGTATTCTTTGGAGATGGAGTCATATGGATACTAGATAGAGGGAGGGAACAAAGGATTTTGAAATTAATTAACCTTATAAGGTGATAGCAAGTGAATACTTTTTCTGTCTGTCAGCGCGAGCACATTTGGCTACGCTGGAGATGGACACGAGAGGGCAGCCAAGGAAATGAAATCGCCCGGGAGCTGCAACGCTCCCAGGGATTAGGCTGATTTTCCATCTGCTTTCGTTTTCCTCTTTGGTCTGAGTCCTTTCTAATTATTTCCTCACGTTGTTTTCATGACGTTCGTCAATAAATGGTAACTGAAAAAGCTTTGGGGAGAAAATTCTGAGAAGACAAGGTTTAGGCATCTGTTAAATCCCATCCCAGCTGTCCAGAGCCAGCACTGGTCCCCGAGAGAGGGTCAAAGACCCGTGCCGTTCCCAGTTACCTGCCCAGGGTCTGTGCTATGATTCTTACCACGTGAAGACAACGGGGAGCACAAACGCTACTGCTTAGAAAATCCGCCAGGAAAGTAGCAGAAGACAAGTCCAAGGATATCGAGCACAAAGATCCAGAAACCACCAGCAGTGGAGGATTGTCTCCTCAGCAGCTCGCTGGAAGCTGTGAGCAGCTGTTCTGCTCTGCAGGTCTCCCGTGCCTGCACTCCACGCAGAGAACCACCTCTGGGCAGTGGGTGCTTCTAGGAATGATGTAAGTGAGGCAAAACCAGACATACCCCCCTAGGTTCTAGCAGTCTGCAGTGTAAGGATTCACAGGCTGAAGGCTCATACTCTCTAGCAGACTTTTCTCTGTTTAATCAGTTCTTGATCTGTGTGTGCTTTCGAGAGCCACAACATCTGGTGGTTTGAGGTGAGTTGGGAGCTGTGGAAGCACATCAAAAAGTAAATATGAGCCTCCTTTAGCTCTGAAGAACAGGTTTGGAAAAGTAGCTGTGCTCATTATTTGTTCATTAGCTGCTTAGCATCAAGGTAGATTCAGTGCAGTAAAGTCAATGCAGACAAAAAACCCTCTCTAAACTATGTACAGTACCCAGGATAGTGTTGACCATTTACAAATTATACCTGAGAAGTTCTGCCTAGGATTGGGAGAAAGGAGAGCTGCTTCAACAGGACATCCAAGCTGCTGCTGTCACCAGGCAGCAGGAACAGTCCCAGCTCCCTATTGGCATTTCATAGGCACAGCTCTGCCACAACCAGGAGGAGTGTGCTGGCACCAAAGGAGATGCACCAGTCAAGTGCTATGTGTGGCCACGAGCTGTGTGTCAGCACGGACTCAGAACTGTGCATTTCTAATGCCACGAGTCTTTGGCTGTCAGGGACCTCCCTCAGCCTGGAGCCCACGGAGAGGGAGAGAACTCTGCTGCGGCCACTCCCAAACCTCCTTGTCCAGCGGGGCAGAAAGGCTGGGAGCAGGGCAAGGCCAGTGTCCCTGCTGGCAAAGATAAGCGTGGGCTGGCCTGGGGGCACTCAAGCACTGCCCTCTGAACCAGCCGTGCCACTGCCTGCTCTTGGGAGCCCCAGGGCCTGGGGTGGCAGAGGAGCCCAGCACAGAGGAACCAGCATCGCGCGTTGCTGCCACCATCTCAGGCCAGGAGCAGGCTAAATAAAACCACCGCTAGAGAAGTCACGGGGTAATAATTTCTTGTCACTGGAGAATTTTCAAGAATTTGGCAGATTTCCTGGTCTGAATTGGTTAAATAAATTAGCAGAGTAACATTTTTCGGAGAGCAGCCATAAAAACCACTCAGAGTAAATCAAATGTTTCATACCAACACTTTGACTCAACCTAAATTACAAAAAAAGGAAAAAAATCACTTCATTTAAATATTTTCTTTAAATGTGGGTAAAATCTGCCACAGTTTTCAGAATGAGACATTCATAATCCGTTTAGGTTTCAGTGGTTGCAATTTTTTTAAATTCTAACATAGTTTAAGAGAAAAATTCTAGTGCTGTGCAAGCCACATCTTTCCTTCCCCACTCTCACGCCAAGGTAGGAAGTCTCTTAAGCCTCCAGGAGCAGAACAGGATCCGCCCCCAGAGTGGTAAATGTTGCCATTCCTTCAGAACAAAGGCCAGAGCAGGGGAAAGGCTGTCACCACCGCGGCAGTCTCTGCTGCGCCCTGACAGTGCTGGGATCACCTCTATCCTATGTCCCGCAGAGCACTTTCCCCAAGTGGAGCTCGGAGTGAGGGATGGGGCAGGAGACCAGCACTGCCCCGGGAGCATCAGCTGCTTCTCAGCCCTCAACTCTCTGTTCCCAGGTGTGCCAGACTCCCACCCGTCCCCACTGAAATCACAGCTCTGAGTTCTTCCCCATCTCGTGAGTGGGAACACGTATTTTTCAGTACATCAGAAGTGGGAATCCGATATAACAATATGCCAGTAAGATCTGGAGCCTTTAGCTTGCCCTTCCATTGTCTGTGCTTCAATCAGTCAGCTCACACCAAGATTAGAAAAAACCTGAGCCAGGAGTTTGCAGCCTGAAGCCCAAATTGAACAGCGCAGTCAGCAGGTTATGTATTCGGCCGAACAATGAGGTCTTCAGCCCCTTTTTGCGCCAGTTTTCATTGCAGGGGTTATGTTTGTATCATATTGCTGAGAATCACACTAAACCAGGAGTTTTGAAACGAGTACAGCAGACAGCAGTGTTGTCCCTGATGCAAGTTGTCAGTGAAGTCTGTGTATTTAGAGCAGCAGGAAGGATCTCAGGGCTCTGAGCCTGTTCAGTTCCACAGCCACATGCAGCAGCATTTCAGAAATTGTAAAGCTTCACTACTCTATGTTTTGCTTTGGAAGGGAAAGCTAGAAGATGTTCCCATACATTGTTTTGCCTATGACATTTTAAATGTATAGAGCCCCTGCTGGAAGGGGATTTATGTGTGATGGAAGTAGAAAGGATGTCCAAAGAATAAAATTATAGTGCTGGCATTTCTGACCAATAACTCCCTTCCCTTCCCAGTCTGTCCTGCGCTAAACAGCAACAGTGGAACTTTCTTCCTAATAAAGCTTTGGACCTACTACCATGACTTCTCACCCATGCTGCAGAAATAATACCCAGATGACCAAAGATTTTGTAATGCTGCAAGCTGCAACAAATATTCAGCTGAAACGGCAGTTTAGTGGGCTCAGAGCAGAAACTATTTTTATGGCATATAAAATTATGAAGAGCCTTTCCCAATATATACCATGACTAACAATCATCAGCATGTACAACAATGACACTTTAGCCACTCCCTCTGTGGTCACCTTTCATTTGCAAGCACCAAGTCTGCTAAAAAAAGGAGGAGAAACTGCTGTTTAAAAGTGAGATTTTATCAGTTTTCCCAGACAGAACCAGGTTGGGAAAGAAGAGGAAGAGAAAACCTCTTCTTGTAGTTGAAGAAGTAAATCAGCAACTAATAAACATTCTTGTTTAATAAGTGCACATATCCTGCTAGAAAATTTCTTTTTGAATAACAGAACTGGAAGGTTGATGTGATGTGTCCAAAGAGCAAACACCACAATGAAATTATAGAAATAATGAAAAGAACTGAGCAATGTCCATGGAAAGCTTAAGCTGGGGAATCACAAGGCAAACATTCTGTTTCCAGTCCAGAAGTACAACCCTAGCCTGCTGCTTTCTGTCCCTGCACACCACTTTGCCTCAGCTGTAATGCAGAGAGCACTGCCCTGCACCTTCTCTTGAAAGGCCCATGCACCCTGAGCAGCACTGCTGCGGTGCTGTTCCTGCTGCAACTTGCCTGGCAGCTGGGGCAGAGCGACGTCCCTGGCGTCAGGGACCTGCTCCCCACACCCACAGAGCTCCTGGCGTGGGGATGCTGAGGAGCAGCAAGGTGAGTGAAAGGGCATGGCTTGCCCTGGGCCACTTGCATGGCTTTATCCATCCACTTTAACCCACCAAATCCTGTGACTTGAAGGCGAGACCTTCTCAGCCCACGTCCTCTGCGGATGAGCTGACAGCACACCCCCCTGGTACACAGCATGGCCTCTTTGCTGCTGCAGGACTGCTCTCTGGCACCACAGTCGATCCGTGGCATCCATCTCTGCACTGCAGGGCCTGGCACAGGACCCCAGGCTGGGGAGGCATTGGACAACTCCACATAATTCCATTGTGGAGCTCTTGTATTGTTTTCAGCCTGTGTTTTGCCACAGAACCACAGCCCACCAGAGTCTCCCACCATCCACCACACTGATGCTCTGGCTCCTCACTGTCACATAATCCCACCTAGTTCGTGTTTCCTCTTGGGTATCAGAGGCTTTGTGTTACTTCTGTGCCGAAAAAGGTCCTGAGAGCCCGAAATGACAAAACCTAGCCAGCCCTGAGGAGCTCTGGAAGGGCAGCACAGTGCTGATCAGGACATGAGCAGATGTAGCAGCCTCCAGCTGTGGAGTCTTCTGGGGCAAACTCCATCAGAACAGGAACCTTAATGCAAACAAATGACTACTTCTGGGTTCTTCCAGCCCAGCAGGCCAGAACAAGTAAATATCTACTATCTCAGCATTCCAGCAACTATTAGAAATGCCCACAGAGGTTTCAATCGTGCTTCATAATTAAAATTAAGGAAGGTAAAATTAAGGAGTTTCAGGTATTGTGTTAATCAACAGGTGCTAAAGGAATATGACCTTCCTTGGAGGCAAAGTCTGGCATGACAGCCAATTTTTTCCATGACACATACTAGAAAGCACAGAAACACAATCAGAGAGAGCATTTTCTTGCCTCAAGATTCAGTATTTTACCAAATGAGTCACTGATACATGGTTCAGATATTCCTGTGCTAAAACTAGAGCATAAGTCATACGTATAAAATCCACTGCTACCCCATAGGCTGCCTGTGATAGCTTTTTCCCAGCACGGACCTGGAGAATGTCTGGTATGTTCAGACTGATGTAAGAAGTCTGGATTTTGTGTCCATGATCCCAGTTTATCAGCAGATGTCACGGGAATGGACTTGTCTCAGTGCTGATGTCAAGACCTAAGGAAAATGCAGCCGCAGAACAAACTTTGCTGGTCCATGAGCTGAAGGAGCCAAATTTCACCAGAAGCATGTGCTTCCATTGCTGTTGTCAAGGGAAAACATGGATTTGTCAGGCTGCATCTCGGTACACAATCAAGAGTTCATGACAGAAACTGTTGAATGTGGAAGGGAAAATATTCATTAGTACATGCAGAGAGAAGTGTAGAAAAGAGCTCTTACAGGAGCTCTAATGACAAAGATAAGTGTCTGGGATTCAGGAAAACTGGGTATGACTGCAGGCTCTGACACAGACTTCCTTTATGATCTCGGGTTACTCACCAGATATTGCTAGCCCCAAGTTACAGAATCATCAGGTTTGGAGGAGACCTCTAACATCATCAAGTCCAACCATTAACCTGTCACTGCTGGAACCCCTAACCTATACCCAGCTATATAATGGACTCAGTGTTAATTAAAGCCCCTTACTCTGTTTTGGTAGGCTGTCCTATGTTGTTACATAGAGACATGGACCAAGAGAGAGATTCTTTGACCATGAAGGAAGGGAAGGATGAGGTGGTAGAATCCACTCAAAGATGAATGTGACCTGATCCAAGAAACAAGCAAAGCATGTTTGGCAAGCCTGGGGAAAGGTCTGTCAGTACCTGACGAAGGTACCGATGTACCTGTGGCCTTTCAGTACCCAAAGGAGCCTACAAGCAAGATGGAGAGGGACTTTTTACAAGCGCATGTAGTGACAGGACAAGGGGAATGGCTTCAAACTGCCAGAGGGCAGGGACAGATGGGATACTGGGAAGGAATTCCTCCCTGGGAGGATGCTGAGGCACTGACAGAAGCTGTGGCTACTCCATCCCTGGGAGTGTTCCAGGCCAGGTTGGATGGGGTTGGAGCACCCTGGGCTGATTTAAGGTGTCCCTGCCAGGGCAGAGGGTGGAACTGGATGATCTTTAAGGTCCCTTCCAAGCCAAACCATTCTGTGATCCTATGATTCATCCATGCAGCTAGCATGGAGCTGAGCTGGCAGGACAGGGATTGCTGTTGGGCTGGCAGGAGCTGAAGGGAGCACAGAGCTGCCTGGCAGGAAGACACAGGTTGTACCAGGCAAAGCAGTGTCTGACGGCGTGGGACTGCAGCTGGCAGGCTGGAAGGCACAGAGAGCAAGGAGAGAAGGGGAGGGTTCAACACACCTCACATTAAGGAGATGCTGAGGAACAGGTCTTTCAGCAAACAGACTGAAAATGATAGCAGGGGATATCTAAACATCCAGCCAGGTCCTCAGGCCTGGCCCACACTCACAGGATTTGTCAGACCAGCCTTTTCCATCATGACTGCGGAAGAAAGACCCCCAGCCGTGACAGCTGGAGCCTTATGCTGCCACCCTCACATCAGCCAAGCAGCCCCTGCCACTGCATCCCTTCATGGAACAGGCCGACTGCCCAAAGCACTCTCCTGTGGATATGAGCTGTGTTTCTGCTAGCAGGGTTTGCCAAACACATATACTGACACAGCAGCTAAGGTTATCACAGCCAAACTCAGATCTTTGACTTAAATCAGAGCTACACCAATTTGCACCAGGGAAACAGCTGTCTCTGAAACCAAAATAGCTCCTTAGTCAAGGGCATATTCCAAGGTTTGAGTCATCCTTAGCAAAGGAGAGGGGCTCAGTGTCACTGAGTTTGACAGGGAACACAGAAATGCTAACTGACCTTTACAGAGAATGTCAGCACAGAGAACCAAGGCTTAATCCCCTCAAAGGCCCTGAGGATCGCTGTCAGTGCCAGGAAACGCATGCCCTGTGCAGGGGCAGGCACACTTCCCAGGGAGCAGCAGGTCCCAGTGCAGTGTGTGCCCCGAGCATCGTGTGTTATCACCCAGCAGGACCTTCTGCAGCCTTTGAAACACTCTGCCCAGACGAACCAAGTTCCTGGCTCAGAGGTCAGCAGAAGGACCAGCTCCTTTCTCTGACCCAAGTATCAGCTGAGTATGCTGAATCTGCTCTCTCACAGTATCACTTCTTTCCTGAAGAGAGTAAAGTGACATGTTGCTGGACACAATAAATTTCCCTTTTGCCAAGCTGGAATACCATCACTAGGACATGAACTGAGTGAGCTGAGCTGGGATTCTTCAGGAAATAACTCCAAAAAATGCAGTGCTAACAGCTTTGCCTTCTAAGGCTGAGGAGCCCTTGACACACATATATCTCCAAACTTCCTATAAGCCTACTTGATTCCTTGTAAAGCATTTTTAATTCTCTTGGCAAAACCCCTGAGCCTTTGTGGGGATGCCTTTGAGACTTGTCTTTCCGAGCTCCAGCTCCCTCCTTCCATTCCTTTTCCAGGTGAGAGCAAGCCAAGAACTACTGAGTTCTCTGTGACTCTGCTGTCCCCCCTGGATGCTCTGCCAGGGATGGGGACCAGCTCCTGCATTTTGCTCACCACTACAAGTGCCACTGCACTGAGAATTACTGGCATGGTCACTGAGGGGGCTCTAGTTGTACAAGTATAAATAAATACAGTGCTAGGAAAAGACACTCAGAGCTAAACAGCAAAGGTAGTGCATTGTGTGAGACCAAAATAGCTCTGTGCTGGTCGCTGGAAGTACCTTCTGGCTGTCACGTCCCTGCTGCTATACTAGCCAGGGGCCGTGTCACCCCCAAGAGGCACAAAGCACGTGGGACTCCGAAGCCATGGGGCTCCTCCTCGTCCCCCCAGGCTGGTGACACCGCAGAGCTGGGACCCACCTGTAAGTACCCTGTGAGTGCAGTGCTCCAGCTCCAAACTCTGCCCACGTCCTCAGAGCTGCAAAGATCCCAGGCAAAGTTACCAGCACCCACCTGGGTCCTTACGCCTTTCCCTCCCTGCAGCCACTGGGTCTGTTCAGCAGCCTCCTCTGTCAGGGCCCCGTCTGCGGGGCCGGCCGCGCTCCGAACCCCTGAGCAGGTCTGTGGGGAGCACAAGGGCACTAAAACATGCCAAGGACAGGTCTCACTGGAAAGCAGGAGCAGGACAGAAAGACCTGGGCTAGGTCAAGTGGTGTATTTTACCGAACATCTCTCTCTAGTTTGGGTGAGAAGGTCTGTGGGTGCTTGGGGCAGGGAGGGGAGAGAAGGATGCCACAGGTCTGTAATGCCCATGCTTTGATGCAGTGGGAGGCGTGAGGGAGAGCCAGGGCTAGCTCTGCAAACTGGACCAATTAAATTCCAACTGGATCCCAGACTGGTGGGTACTGGAACAGCCTCACTCCTGGTGTGTGACTCCACAGATGTTAATTCGTCAGGGACAGGCTTGGCTTGGGTGACACCTCAGGTGAGAACACGGAGCCACAGAGAGTATCCTCTCAGAATACAGTATGTGGACACATTTCTGATTCTCAGTGTAACTGACAAAGACTCACATCTAGGACTCACTGGAAATCTGGAACAATGTTCTGGCATTAATAATGGTGTTTGTAAACATCCTTTTAATACCTGAATTGTGTTCTTTCACTCCACAAAGTTACTATTCCACTGATTCATTTTTTCTTCATCTGTTCTATGCAGAGCATAACCTTCTTCCACATCTCACCTTCCTCCCTCTAAACTGTACATGCCCATCCATCACAGCACTTCAGCTGTTAGAGCTCTGAGAGCTCCTCAGTACAAAGGAGCAGGGGTGGGTCAGTCCTCTGCCTGTGCTGCAATACTGTGTCTCCCACTGTAGAGATCTGGGCACTGTCTCCAGCTGACTTGCTGAAACATCTAAACCATCTGCTCCATCTTTGTCTCTTGGTTCTGACCCTGACAAATGCTCACAAGAGCCCTGGGGCAAGGCCTTGATCCACACACTGCATTATAGTCACACACTGTGCATACTCTCCCACGTTCAGCAGAAAGAGTAACTAGCCTTTCCCAATGCAGCAAATGCAGATGAACCATGAAAACCCTCTCTCAAAGATCCAGTTTCCAAAGTCAGGGGCTTCCCTGCTGGCCCAGACGTGACCAGGGTTGATGTGCTTGTGTTGGCTTAATACAGGAGAAAAGCAGGAGCCACCCAGAGAGGGGTCAGACCTTGGCAGGACCAGCAGACCTGGGAATGTGTGTCCAGAAACTACTTGTTTTCATTTGTTTGTGCTGTATCCAAGGAAAGAGAAAAAGATTGTTTATCCTTCTGTAAACAAACAAGATCACAGGGAGAAATGCACTACATTTACATTGCCATGTCTCTTTCAAACAGAAAGGCTGTGACAGGATACTTACGGCCTGTGCTTTGAACCTCAGAATGCTCTTTCACAGGGAAGAAGAACTGGAGTAAGAACATCTTCAAATTCTGCAAATTGCTGCTTGGTTTCTTTGTTTCAAGATGCAAAAATCTCACTGCAAACATTTACAGTTTAGTCTGAGCCACAGGACCTGTCAGTGGGATGTGGTGCTTCCCGTGCAGCTTCCTTGCAAGATGAAGGTCTCAGTCCCAGTCCAAGCAGGAGCACATATCACCAACATTTGGAAGCCCTGCCTAGGAAAATCCAGACCAGCAGCCCAACTGCAGAGCACTACCTGCTCCAGCTCCCAGCTTGCCTGCTGCTCTTTGCCCAGCACACCCGCAGGTAATAAGGCCTCACAATCAACACACCCGTCCCCAGGTGAGGAGCAGGTGATGGTGCCAGCTCTCTGCATGAAGGAGCTGCTACTGGCCCTCTTGGGCTGGAAGGACAATTGGTTGGTTGGTGCGGCTTTGGCTTTGAGAGGGTAAGGGAGACAAGCCACAGAATAAAAAGGAGGAAGAAGAAGCATCTTTAGAGCTCTGTCAAAGATTCATGGAGTGCTTTGTCTGTCTGAGTGGGGATCTACATGGATGGATTAAAAAATACTTTGCCCTCAGGCAGAGAGGAAACACTGACAGGATCAGGAAACACAATGGCATCTTTCACCACTGCAACACCCACTGAGTCCCCACTTGGCTAGTAGTAATTAAGAGCCACATTCCTCAAGGCATATGGAAGTGTTGGTCCACTGGTCTCACTAAAATGTCTGAATAAGTCCAAGCAACAATGGACAGACCTGTTACTTTGCTGATGAAATGCTGGGATTGGCCTGTCTCTCCTCCACAGAAGAAGGGCAGGCTCAGACTGCCTCAGTATTCCAGGTATATCAGGCACTGGCCCCTAGCAGGACAAGAAGAACAGGACTGAACCAGGGGGATAGTGCAAGACCTCTGGGTACTGCCACCCCAGCTCACAAAGCTGTCTGAGCCCTGTAGCCCTGACACTACATGGGTGTTCCATCACATGTTCTGCTCCAAACCCACTTGCAACACAAGCAGAATGGACTTGAGCTCACTTTGCTTCTTTCCATACCTCAAAACTCCCAACTACACCTCATGGTCACCACAAATCTAGGTAGCTACACTGCCACCTCTCTCCCAACTGCAAAGCATGAAACCCCCAAGGGCAAAGTCTCCTTAATTAATCGGCAGGCAGACTTTTTTTGCTCGTTTCTGTCTCTTTTTCCACTTCTGGGTTGCAACATTTCCTGCCAACTTTCTGCTTGGCCTGAATTTCTACAACAGAGCCATAGAATTGCTGAGAACAGACCCTTCTGCTGAATCTGACACCCCTGTGTCAAGCCCGAGTGGCAGGACCGCGATCAAAACCAGGCACGACGCTGGGCCGTGCTAGCAGCTTCAGCTGGGCTCTGAGCAAAGCAGCCCTAAGAGAAGAAAGCAAACAGGGATCTATGAACACAGATCCTCCCGGGCTCCTTTCATCACTCAGAGGCCTTTGAGTTTGCTCTCTCCAGAGTAATCCCAGCTCTGGCGAGGTGTTCCATTGTAGCTGACATGTCCAGAACCCTTTTAAACACAAAAATTGATGGAAATGGCCAACCTGCTGTGCTTTCCTGATAGGAAACTGCATGCAAAGCCTATGAGGGGAAAGCTGGTAGTCATACACTACCCGTCTGATCTCTGCCTGTCATTAACAAGAGTGGGTTTGTCGGGGTAAAATTCTCCTGGGCCAAATAACAGGAGAGTGATAAATAAAGCTTGTCAACTGCCCTTTCTGACTCACTCTCTCCTGCACAAGGATGACTCACTGTCATGTGTGAAACGCTGCCAGGTCTTGCTTACATGCTGGAACAAGCATGGGCTGTGTGTCAGACACGGGAGGCGCAGACACACCAGGCCAGGGCAGCCCTGAGAGCACTCTGCTGACTAAAGGGGCTGAACTGCAAGGTATTTCTCAATCCTTTCTGAAAAGTTCAAGGTTGTTGTTAGATTACCACAGAAAACTTAGACCCACAGCCATGGCTGAGGGCTTGGCTGACAATCACAGTGTTTGAAACCACAGCTCAGTCCTGCAAGGTGAGCCAGACAGCACGTCCTGGGTGCAGGCACAAGTACCCGAGACCATGCCTGGTCCAGAGCTGCCTTGTGTCCAAGGAAAACAGCAACAGCAGTCACTTGTTGCTCACTACTTCACAGTGAGAAAGCAGCTCCATGGGGCTGCTCCCCTTAAGGAGCCTGTGAGGAACCTGCCGTGAACCTGTAGCTTGTTTAAAGCATGTTGAACATCATCTCTCAATCAGAGCAGCTCATCAGCTGCTTCTGAGCAGCACTGGTACCTGCTGGGTGCTTCCTCCTCTCTCAGTGACACCCACCCTGAAGGTACATGACCACGGCACAAAGCTTGTTTGCACCCAGGAGCTTGGCTGCCTACATGAGTGCATTCTCCACCCTCGGGGCCTCTCCTGTCATCCTGTGCCCACCAGTAGCCAAGTGCACAACTCTGTGAAATCTCTGCCCAAGGCACTAGTAACAAATCCTGGTTATTAGCACATACCAGAGTCTGCATTGCCCTGCAGCTGTGGCAAAGGACACCTTGCCTCATGCTCCTTCCAAGGCTCCCCTGCCTTGCCATGAGACAGCAATATGCTTCTGCCAGGACAGGTGCACTGGGACATCAACCCACAGAGGCAAGAGGGCCCTCAGCGGTCAGATAGACAAAGCTTCACCCATCCTGTACACAGAGAGGGCTCCTAATGCAGGAGCTGACAGGTTTCTCTCCAGGCCAAGAGCAGGGAGATGTGCTGTAGCTGCCCTCAGCAGCAGTTAGCCAACCCCTTGCCGCCTCGGGTAGGGTGGTGGTGCTGCAGGGCAGTGATACCACAGCTGCCCCACATGTTCCTCCAGGCGTGCACCAGCCCGGGGTCACCACACAGCTGGGACAGACTTGGACACGCTGTGACCCAGCAAGGGTCTCAGCAAACCTGCAGCTAGAGTGCCATCCTAAGGTCTCATCACCAGTGCGCAGACCATGTGACCTGCCAAATCAAAATGTTGATTTTGACTCGAATCATAGGGTCAGTCAAGGCCAGGCTGGATGGGGCTCTGAGCAACCTGGGCTAGGGGAAGATATCCTTGCCCAGGGACAGCTTTAAAGTCATAGAATCACAGAATCATAGAATTGAAAGTCCCTTCTAGGAAATCCCTTCTAGGATCCTAGACTGGTTTGGGTTGGAAGGACCTTAAAGATCCAACCCCCTGCCATGGCAGGGACAGCTTGCCCTAGCCCAGGCTGCTCAGAGAATAGTGCCCTTCCACATCACATATCTCAGGAAGATATAGCAGCTTCACACACAGCTCTAAATACACCTTTTATATGTATCCTGTGGGAAACAATATGTGTTTTCCATCCCCTAAAATTTCTAATTGGCTATATTTACATACTCCTGGTGTGTACCAGAATGGATGCCTAATGAACAGCTCGAGAGAGAAGCTGTAGACCACAGCAACCCCATCCCATGCTACAACGACTCACAAAAACAAGCCTAGGCCACAGTGCTACTCAGGCATGAATATCACCTGTGCCATCTGAGTGAGGAGACTCAGTAATAGCTGTGAACCTGCACTTCATGTCTGTCTCACTGAGGCAGTGCAGGACCATCCCACAGGGCGATCTAGTCCCTGGACCATTGGTTACACCAGAAGCAAATTTCCCATCATAATAGTGCTGCAGATTTTCGTCCTTTTAAAAACTGAATCACACATTGCAAGGGTTAAAAAAAAGTGTATCCTCTTAACCAGCATTTACAGTTTTGCTGAAAAACCTCCAAATTGGCACTAACATGTCAAATTTCTCCTCTTAGCAAGGATGAGATATTACCTCACTGGTTTTCTTCCACTGTTTAATCATCCATTGCTTTTTCATTGATTCTTATTGGCTATATGACCAAGTCAGGATTTCATTTTAAATTTTCCCTGCTAAAATTCCCATGCTAACATGTTCATGTTTAGCAGGTACAGGTAGTTTTATAGGTAAAGTTATACCATTTCTTACCACGAACTTGTTTGTTTCCAGATGCTGAATTGCCAAGTGCATGTTTTAAGTTTGAATTGCTGAGATTTGCTTCCCTGATGATGTAAAATCAATGATAAACATGTATATATAATTAAAATTATAATATGAAATGAAGACTTGGTAGATATTTTAAATAACAGCATTTCCTTTGCTGCACTTATTTCACATTGAGCCATAATTAAGGCTAACTATGTCTGAGACAAAATGGGAGACAGAGGCATTATAAAAAACATACACACAACACATTAAAGATTGTGGAGTAAATTCCCTCCACAGCAGAATTCCACCCATTTTTCACTGTAGTATGTCCTGTCTCCTGGTGGCTTTGCTCACCCCTTAGAAAAAGGGGGCTGACCTTGACCTCAATAATCATGTTCACCTGCAGGTGCCAAAGCACTTCCCGAGAGCAGCCAGGCAAATAACCTCGGGAAGGTGTGACGAGGAGGAGGGACTAGGAATTTCAGCCCAGGTCTGCAGTCACCCAGCCCAGGCCCCTGTGTGCCAAACTCCCCCACCTCCAACAAACCACTTGGGCATCTTAAACTGCAATTTCAGAGCGATTTACTTAGCAAAGTGAAACCACAACTCAGCACAGGCACCGTGAGCTGCTCTGATCACAGTTATCTTCTGCCACTGCACTTGAGCCCACAGTGCTCTGACTGCCCTGCCTGCTCAGCTTTGGCTGGGGGCTTCTCAGGGATGGCAAACTGAGGTCATTTGTCAGAATACAGAAACTTCTCCCCATTCATCCACGTCCTTGTTCCTTCTCCTCCGTCATCCCATCAGGTTTGTAACTCACTACAGTGAGCTCCAGGGATGCTCACCCTGTTAGAAAACATTGTGTTAATCTGCTTGGCACAAGGAAGCAAAGCAAAACAGGAGAGGGGTACAGATTTGTAATGTTTCCTAGGTAGGCCAGCAAGGAACTTTGCCTCATTTAGCAGAGAATATCTGCTCTGCCCAGGGAAAACCCAAGTGGCCAGGGTTGTGCCCTCAGCACCCTGTACACCGTGCCCATCGAGTGGGCACAGACTCCAGTGCAGCTCCCTGCAGAATTTGGCCCCTTTGCATGTGAATTACATGACTGTGCATAATGCATGAATCCAAGGTGCTCAGGATGCAGCTGACAGAACAATTACAGGTGCGTTTGAGCACAGCTCACCTCTCCAGAAGTGCTGGGCTCGCTGGGGGATGGCAGTTGTCTCTGAGGCTCTTGTGTGTGCAGTGCTGTAGCATTCATGAGATTGGCACAACTCTGCAGATACAAATGAAGGCAATTCCCAAATTCCCATTTCCAGGCAAAAGAAGACTTAGGAGGGTAAGTCTTGAGGGAGCTTTCCATACAATTCAGCAGAGATAACCTGATTTAGAGTGGTCCTGCTCACAGGAGTTACTGCGTTTGAAAGTGCTGCAGTGGTACTGCTATTGACCACGGCTGGATGGGAAATGGAATTCCTCTTGGTTGGCATACCCAGGCTTGAAAGATTTGGGGTTTATCGTAGAATAGAAGAAAAGAGTCTATTACAAGCAAAATTATCTTTTAAAAATACAATGCAGTAACAAAATTACTTTCTGGAATAAAGTACATCAGTAATGCCTGATCAGAACACCACTGAAAGCTGAAAGTCAAGAAGAAATAAGAAATTGGAATGAATGATGAGAGGGAAAAAAATCCCATATTGAGAAGTTTTGATTAGTTTCAAATTTATGTTAATGCATATTTCCTTTTCACAGAAGACTGAGAGTTTTAACATAGCACTACAATGGGCAGTAAGTACTTTTCTATCAGCCAACCAGCGCTGCCGCTGTGAGTTTCAGGCTCTCTCAGGACCTCCCCTCCTGCTCCACGCTCACTTCCACGCAGACCAGCCCCTGGGTCCCGTGGCCTGTCTCCCGGCAAGGAAGAGTTAGCTGTCCCACATCCTTCCTCACAGCACACCAAGTCCATTCCTGCAGAGCAGTGGCCCCTCGGCTGGCAGCGAGCAATTACGAGGCAAGGCTGATGGTCTCTGCCCCCAGCAGTGCCTGTGGGAGAGGTGCAGAGCAGCCAGGGCAGTGCTGAGCACAGCCAGTGCTGTTCATGCTGCTCCTGGAGGATGCATTGAAGGAAGACAAAGGAAGGAGTTGCTTCTGTGTGTTTGGACAGGGCTGGTCCCAGGCACTCACCAGTGTGTCAGTGTGTGCCTCAGAAGCAGCAGTTGCACTGGGTTTGGATCCATAGCCCAGTGTCTTTTCTGCAAGTCAGCATTGCTCCTGTTCCTACAGCGGGAGCAAACACACCGGAGCAAGGAGCATGATTTCTTCCCAAATCACCTGCAAGGGCTTCTGTCCAAACACGAGCCAAGCCACATAGCTGCAGAGGTTGCAGAAGCCCTAAACACAAAATGCAGATCCCTTTTCCACTGGGAAAAGGCCCAGAGTCCCACTGCATCCCACAGTGCAGAGACTGTGTTGGCACAACCCCACTAAAATGCCACCAGCCATTTGGAGCCAAACTTTCTCATGCCTGCATCAGCTGAAAGGGCTGTTCTTTACAGGCATGCAGACAGATGGGGCCAGAAACAGAGCGAGCTGGGGTGGATTTCATCTTGCTCAGCTCTGACCTGTTTGGCTTAGTCTTGGCTAGTCTAGCCTGAGATCACTGCCCAGTTTCCCTCAGTAATCAATGGAGAGAGACTGATGGGGTGAGTCACTCTGTGGGATTCCTATCACACACATCTATCTCAAGAGGCAACAGTTCATCCTCTGCCTGAGCTTCTTTAGCCAGCCGAAGGGCAGGGTCTCACTGCCAGAGAGTGTTTGGGCAGCTGCAGGTAGCCAAGATGATGCCCATGCTGAATCACATCACCATCACAGAAAGTATCACCACCACATATGAACTCACTGCATCTCACCTCTGCCTGTCTGCCTGCTGACTGAAAATACTGCTTCTCACTCCTATTTAATGTTTGTGATCCTTGGCATGAGCTGAATCAACTCCCAGTGAATCTAATCTCTACCAAGTCTATTCTTGACAAGATGGCATGGCTGGGACTGCTGGGTGTCCTTAGAACTGAACACACAGTTCTCCTCCTTCAAGGAAAGGCTTCCCAGTTTATGAAGAACAAAGTATAACTTGGGCCCAGGTGTGTTCTGCACTGAAGTCCTGCCAGGTCTCATACATGGCCAATGGGGCTGTATGGGGCCGTGCAGAGCAGCTTGTCACCAAGGGCAATGGAAATGAAAGACTCTAAAATTTTTTCCCTGCAGAGATGAAACTATGAGGCCAATGATGAGAAGAAATCTCTAGAGCAGAATTCCCAGAGGGACCTCAGTCTGTGATGGGAACTGCCTGGGATCTGAGAGCAACAAAGGGACTGAAACTCCCCAGTTGAGGGCTCCAAGGGGGAAACATCTTAGGCTGAATGGCAAAGAGATGCTACTTCACAGGGACACCTAGGCCCTGGACGTAAAATTTTGTTCTAGGTACTCTGCCCGACAAGTAAACTACTGGGGCAACCAAAAGGAGAGGAACACTTGGATGTGCAGGGGCAGGACATGCTCTGGGCTGACGCTCAGTCACACTCTCCATTTATCTTTGTGTCTTTCCTGCCTCAAAGAGACTCCGATATTTCTGCAATGATGTTTTCTCCCAAGGCAGTGAACAAGAACAGAAAATTAATAGCAGCAGTTGTCCTTTCAGTTCTCTGAGCAGAGCACTGAATATGACTCATGGGGCTACGCCAGGCTGGCATCTCACTCGGGCAATAAAGTTGTTGCTGGTAGACCCTCATTACTAGCATGCTGAGCTCCACTGTCCAAGAGGGGACTTCTGCCTTGCCTTGGAAGGAGAAAATGCAAAATATTGTATGGGTCTGTTAATGAAATCTGACAGAGAACAAAGCTGGCTGTGATGAGCAGGCAACGCTCCCCTGCTATGCTATCTCGGCTGAGCTCTCTCAAAAGTGGTCAGCACTGATCTAACCCAGTTCCCACTGAAGTCAGTAAATCTCTTCCTGACATCACTGGAGGAGCAACAAGCAGAATTACTGGGGGCACAAAGCCAGGCCAATGCTGAGACAATAGACTGAAAAACCAGGAGGGAGATGCCTGATGTATCTCCCAGAAGAGATGTAAACCAGCCCAAGAACAACAAAGGGCCTGTGTTAAAGAAGCAGCAGTTTGCTCAGTGGAACCCTGAGATGCTCTCGCCCCCCACTTGAGGCCAGGTGGTCACACAAAGCCACATGACCATTCACCATGGAAGCAGCCGTTCAACAGAGGGTGCTGCACACATCCCACAGCCACTCAGTCCTTCTGGAGATGGCACAACTCACCCTCGTGGAAATGCAGCCACATTTTCCCCAGACATGTGGGAGAGCCTGTCTCTGCATCAGCTCACCAACTCCTGGCGTGTCCCTTGTCTTCCTGACAACATCAAGTGTTCTTCACGTCCAGGGTACCCCCAGCTGCCGTCATCCCACAAACATCAATGCAGGGCAGACCATGCAGGTAAGACCTGTCCTCCTTATAGCTCTATTTGCCATCCTTGGACTTTCATTTACTGAGTTTTTGATCAGCAGACCACATATGTCCCCATCTGGCTCCCACCAGCCACAATCCTGCTGCCACCCCATGTATTGTGCAAGGGAAAAGGAGCTTGACTCTGCAAGCACAGCGTGGCCCTCTGCCAAAGAGAGGTCCCAGAGCAACCCTCAATGATTTTGGTTCTTTGTGGGTTCTGGTCAAGCACAGCATTCTGTCTTCAGAGTACCAGAGTGGGGAAACCCAAAGTGACCACAGGTCACCTAAACCTAAATGTGAAACCCAGCTTCACCTTTTAACATCACACAGCTTGTGCCCTGTCTTGGAACTAAGTCTCCAGTTTAGCAGAGAAACCTGTGTAGAGGCCAGGAACAGAAAACATCCTCTGCAATTACAGTCAGTAGGGGTTTTCACCCTGCTTGCTCCCAGTGCTTTCTTCACTGAGGCGAGGGACTAAGCCAAAAGACCTGATTGAAGTAAAGTTTCCTAAAACAAGTATTGAACAAGGAGGCATATCCCAGGTCTAGGGCACAGCTGCTGATTAGGAAAATACAGAAAGGGTCAAGAAAACCTCAGACTTGCAACAAGCTTCAGGGCAGGACTCATAAGGCATTTGAAAGAGTGAGCCAAAAGCATCATCCCTTCTAGCAACACAGAAATGTTGAGCATAGTATTGTATCGTAATATTGATCTCTCAGAGCTGTGACGGGGATGGGATGAGCCCATGAAGAGGAGGAGAGTAGAGCCAAGGGCAGCCCCAGCAGTCAGCAGGGAGCTCAGATGCAAGATGATAATGGCTAGAGATGTCTGCAGAACTGCTGTTGTGCACGGGGCACATGGGCAGAAATGCTGCCCAGGGACAGGGCCTGGCACGAGGATCGTCAGGGCTGGCTCCACCGCGACTCCCACTGATGCAGCAGCTCTGGGAACACTCCGTGTTTTTCCCATTATAACATATGCCCATAAGGAAACTGGCACCACAAAAGGGTTGCACAATCCCCATCAAACTTAAAAGGAGAAAGCCAGACACACCTATTCCTTCCTTCGCATTGCAGGCACAAAAGGACTAATGCTAACATACACAAATAACAGGTCTGGAAGAACTCTCAAATTCCAGGCTGGGATAGTGTCAAAGTAGGATTTTCATGCTGCATTTTACAAATCATGCCAATGGTTAAGATGAAGATGCTCTTACCTAAGCCTTCCTTTTTCAAATGTCAGAGCAAACCCTCACATGAAAAATCAAGTTTCCTGTGAACACGTAGACATGTGGCAGATCTAGAAGGCAAAGCAGTTTACCAACATAGTGTAAGGTTTCATTAAAATGTTGCTATGGTGAGTTGGAGTGAAAAGAAAAAACTTCAACACCATCATGAACCCATAGTTGGGTTATGAGGAAATATAGTAAAACTGGGGGTGATACATCGTCAGCTTTTGAATCTAAACATTTCTCATGTTAAAAAATAAATCCTCAGAAATAACCTCCCCCACAGTTCTCATTTCATCCAAACCCACGTGTGCTCAAAAAGCCCTAACCAGCTCTTATAATTAAGAGGCTAATCAGTTCTGTCCTTTAGCTCTGGAGTCTGGCAGTTCATATAATGGTCTGGGAGGTTCCAGATAACATTTAAGGCTGAACTGAGTCAGCCTGGAAAAGATTACATTTATAATTGCAGTATGGTATGGGAAGTGCCCTATATCGTAAGAGGCTCAGCGTGTGCTCAAAAAGCCCTAACCAGCTCTTATAATTAAGAGGCTAATCAGTTCTGTCCTTTAGCTCTGGAGTCTGGCAGTTCATATAATGGTCTGGGAGGTTCCAGATAACATTTAAGGCTGAACTGAGTCAGCCTGGAAAAGATTACATTTATAATTGCAGTATGGTATGGGAAGTGCCCTATATCGTAAGAGGCTCAGCCTGAGCTGAAG
>NW_008664111.1:13729-16084 GCF_000695815.1 Acanthisitta chloris | reverse complement strand
CTCACAGCTCCTCACAGCTCCTCGCTCAGCTCCTCGCTCACAGCACAAAGCCTTTTAGACACAGCTCTTTTCCAGCCTTCATATTTCCACAGCCTGGACACCAACATCTCCCCCCGGCCAGCCCCCAGCCCCACTGGGATGGAAATGCCACAGGGCACAGCTCCTCTTACGTCGCTGCTGGTGGGTCTGGCCACGAGATCTCTTGCTTGCCTCGATCACTCCTGTCACCAGACAATGCTGGAGTGGCTGAGGAGGCAGCAGAGCTCACTGGCTGAGTGTACAACAGGCTGTTCTGTCCAGCTGCATCCAGCTCTGGGATCCAAGTCTCTGCAGTAAGCTCCTCCAGCTGAGACTCATGAGCACAGACATTAGGGCCACCCAGCAAGGAATGAAGTTCTGTCATGACTCCTGTCCCACCAGCGAGGAGGCTGCTCTGCCCAGCAGGGTCTGGGAGCAGGATGGCCTTGCCACATTTAATCTGAACCACATTTAGTCTGAACTGTGGCACACTCCTGAGCAGGATGCTCCCACAGTGCCTGATGAGGTGCAGAAGTGCCAGGAGGCAGAGTGTCCAGCACCTGGTGGGATGGGACAGCCCTGTTGGGACAGCAGTTTCAGCTCCCCTTTGACTGTCATTTCATGGTTACCTTCTCCTCTCAATTAGAAGGAAATCCAGGTTCCCCCACCCCAGCCAGGAGCAAGGTTGCCTGGAACTGTTTTGCAGGAAGGGAGGTGCTTGTTTGTGCCTCCTCTGGGGGGACTGGATGCAGTTTCACACCCACTGACTGGAAAACTTTTCCTGGCACTGCTCTGAGAAGATCCCATGGGACTGGAGTGCTGTGTGGGGACTGCCAGCTCCTTTCTGTTGCCAGGGAAGTGAAGCATTGTGCAGGAACCTGCCTGGCAGAGGAAAGAATCCCTAACACTAGCAGATTATGATCTCTCTGTCATGTTCTCCTTCCATTAACCATTTTTCATGGTGCTGAGTTGCTGGCCATGGTTAAACCACAACGTCTTCATCACCTGTTAAAAATCCCCTTCTCTTGTCCTCACCATTCCCTTAGTTTCTCTGCCTTTCCAAACACCTTCCCCTCCTCTCCTGCCTTCTTCAGGTTCTTGCTTAAATCTCACTATCAGTTTGTCTCCCATTTCAGTCCATGACTGGGACCAGCAGTCCTAAAGAGTGGTTGGTCTCCACCACTCTGGAATACCCATGCACCGTCTTCCCCACTCAGTGGTAGGACTCCTACACTTCCAACAACCAAGCACAACCTTTTCTTGCCTCTACTCCCTTCAGGAACGAGGTCTCTCTCGCTTGCTAGACTAGTCTTATACCATCTCAGACTTGGCATAAGAGGAAATGTGTGCAGAGATCAGTGGCAACCAGCAGGCACCTAGTGACTTGCTTTCAAAATTGAGTTAAGAGATAAGGAGGTGGCAGGGGTAAGATCCAGAGGTGGCATTGATTTTGGCCTGGTGACTTTTATGCTCAGCCATCAAAATTTCCTGCTCCAGGAACATTCAGCAACACTTCTGCATACCACAACTAGAGCTTTCCAGTCTGGCATCCAGAGCTCTACTGCAACTTGGTGTGGCCAAATCCATTGGCAACAGCTCGCCAGAAACACTTTTGGAGTCAGGGATGAGATGAGAGGATCAGGAGACTTCTCTCTCTCATGGTCCCACAGTCATCTGTGACTCCTTGGCTCACAAGACATTTATTACCCTGGGCATTAACCTGTGTCATGCCATAGAGACCTTGACCCTGGGCTGGTGTGGCTCTTGATATGGACAGAGTCCCCAGAAGGGGAACTTACTTTCCACTGGCTGTGTGGTGCTGCTGTGCCGTGCCCTGCCCAAGGATAAGGTTACAGTACACCTTGTAGATCCTGGACACCCCTACCTACACCAACACACCTTCTCCAAAAATACCACAGTCCTGTTTAAAACAAAAAGTCTTCCAGGGAAGGGGCTCTGGACAGAAGGGATGCAGAAGGAGTGACTGTTCCTGAGAACAAGGATTCAGGCCTCTACCCCCTGTGCTGAGTGACATCAGGGGACCCTCTGCAGCACAGTTGGGTTCAGCTGCTTCCAGTGCAGCTGGACGAGGACGGTGGGGCCACGGGGCCTGGGGCTTGGGCCCAGACAGTCTTTCTTGCCTCACATGGTGTTAGCTGCATGGCCACAGCCTGTCAGGTTGCTGTCTTTGATCCTGTGTAACCTACCAGCCCTTCCTGAAACCTGCGAGGAGCCAGAGAGAGGCAGCCAGGGGCACTGGCTTTGTCACCAGGCAGCCTGGAGCTCTGGGTCTGGCTCACCCAGAGACACCACCTACTGCTCTTCACAGAGGCACAC
>NW_008664111.1:0-13710 GCF_000695815.1 Acanthisitta chloris | reverse complement strand
GGAATGGCTGTACTTCAAACCAGTTCAGATCAAACACCAAGGAAATTCCAAACCAAGGAGCTTTCTGTTCCCTCTGCTTCCCCTGTAATCCACCCGACTGTCTGCTGGTGCCTGGGAGTGCTGCGGGCCCAAAAGCTGCCAGTCCTCTCACAGCCAGGAGAGCTGGTTGTATCTGCCCTGTCCCTGACGGGCTCCAGCTCTAAGGCTTCATCCACAAAGCTCCTTTAATAAATTAGGACAACCACTCTGGGCTTCTCGAGGATAATTGCTAATAAAATTCAGCTGATTTCCCCCAAAAGACACGAAAGAGCTGGAAGTGGAAGCAGAAACTAAAGGAGAAAGAAAGTTCAGGACAGAAATAATAGCCCTTGTTCCATTCATGTCCAGCCACTGGTGAGTTTTTGTTCTTAGAGTCACATATTTCAGAGGTGAATCCTCCCAGGCTGTCTCCAGTGGGGCAGTGCCTCATGTTTGCTGCTTTGGAAAACTGCTCAGTTGTGTTTGAAGTTAGTTTACAAGACCTTCCTGAATCTAGAAAAAATCATGAGCCATCAGGCTTGGATTTACAAAGAATCAGCAGCATCAGCAGAGACAAAGGCATGAGAAGTGAAAGATGTCCAGATTCAACCTGATTTTCTCTGACAGGAGCCCCTCACAATACTTTCTTCTCCAAGGACAGTTTAATGGACAGCAGCAATGAATTCTGCAGCCAGGACGATCTCTGGTGTCCTGTGAGGTGCTGTGGACACTGATATACAGTCTAGAATAGCTGAGGAGCTATTCAGACCATGAGGTCTGGCTCCCTGTGGCCAGATGTAGAGCCAACAGATGAGTTGGACATCTGTCCTGAGCAGCCCAGATGGCAGGAACCCCCAGGCACCCCAGCGAGGAGCAGGAACAACCAGCGCTGGTTTCTGTGCTATGAGCTTATCACACTGGGCCTACAGGAAGAGCAGCTTGGGCACTGCAGAGCATTGGATGCATCTGCACATGGGAGCATGGGGCTGATAAAGGGCTGGGTGGGTCACCCAGCCCTGTCTCCCAGTAATCTGTCTGTGGGTTTGACTGGGAGCAAATTACAGGCATCGCTAACGAGAAACTGGAAATGGCACTGGCATGTCTTGCCTGCAGCCTGTCTGTCCTTGTGGCACAGAGCCAGTGCTGCACAGGAGAGCAAAGGAACCTCTGAAACCAAATCATGTCCTGGAGGAAGGGGGAGGAGGTTTCCTCCTGAGCAGGGCACCAGCACCAGCCCTGAGCATGGGGCTCATGTGGGACAGAGACAGGAAAACAAGTGACTGTGCAACCTTCTTTCACATTCACTCCAGTGCATCAGCATATTACAAACCCAAGGATTCTTATCACAAGGATAGTCCTGTGTCATGATGACTCTGTTCTGTAGTTACAAAATCAGACTGCACCTTCAGAAACACAGTAGCTTTCTTTTCTACCCCCACAACTTCCTAGTGGAAGACCATTCCAGAACTTTACTGCACAGGAGGGGAAAGAGAGTCCTTACCACATTTAATCTGAACTATGGCACACACCAAGTTCATAAGTAGACCCTGTGGATAACAAGGAATGGGAGATCTCAAACAGGGAAAGAAGATGCAGTGTCAGAAAGCTTGGCACATCCTGACCAATATTTCCCTGGTTCTCCAAGTCAGCTAAGATGCTAAAACACTTGAGGTTGAACTTCAGCATTAAATAGGACCTAAAATTGTCCTTTGTCATTTTATTTTCCCTCCTTGTATTTACACTTCAGTAAATCAATATCCTGAATTCCTCTTTCTGCATGGTGTCTCTTCTTTAAGCTTCTCTGATGTTAGCACTCCTGCAGGTGATCCTGACAAGCCACTGCCCTTCAGGGGAGGAAATGAATCCCAGCAGAGAGTGTTGCAGGAATGGAGAGTCAGCACCCGGTTCCCACCAAGAGGCAGGACTCACTTCTTGAGCACCATGTGGCACAGTGACCGAAAGGTCTCTCCTGGCAGGCTCACCCAGGAGCTGAGAGCTGATCCCTGCTAACCAGAGGTCCCTGACCCAGGAAACACAACTCTATACTGCAATGGGTCCAAACCCCCTTTGTCTCTGTCTCTTTGTGTGTTTGCCACACCAATCAGTGATGTTGCCACAGTGAGGTGGAGTAGCCTCCTTATCCTGTACCAGCCAAGAGCCAGGGGATCACGTGGACTGCAGCCCAGAGCACCTCAGCTGAGCCCATGACCTGTGTGTGTGGCACCATGGTGATGGTTTTCTTGAGTTATGAATTATTCTTTGCACAATGGAAAAAAACCATATCTGCTAATCTGTGGGTGTAGAATAAATCAATTCCTTGAGGCCACCAATCCTCCTACAGTATCTTCTTCAGCCCAGATAAATCAGCCCCTCTTTGTATCAAGACTTCATGAACTGTGAAGTGAGTAATCATTAAGAGTTTAAAGAAAATGGTCAGTCAATTCCAGGGACTATTATAGACTCCAGAAGATCACTGAAATCTCTTACAAGCATGGTTTTCCACCCCACAGTGCCTTCTCCCAAGATATATAACCTTCTAACACTACAGCTCCTAAACTGTTCCCCTGGCATCCCCACTTCACTCTGCCAGGCAGCAAGTGTGGTCACACACCCTCACTTGGGAACTGCTTTCCTAGCACATATTCCTCATGTTGTAACACGTTTCTAGCACCTAAGAGTCATCTGAACCTGCTTTGCAAAGTATTTAGAAATGAAGTCTTAAAGCAATGTCACCCACATCACAAATTAACGCTCAGCAGACTCACCTGCAACTCTTTGCTGCCCTGTATTGCAAGCAGAAACGACTGGATGCTAATGTTACCCCTGGGAAATGGCATGGAGGGATGGTAACTGGGTGATGGTGATGCCATGGCACATGAACGACAGTGCACACCACTCAGGGAAAGGCTGGGGAAAAGTGGGCATCAAACCCTCCCAGAAAATCTGCCTCTGGTCAGAGCAGACTCTGTCCTGGAGAGCACAGGGGACAAGGGGGCAGGAGACATAAATGATGAGACCAAGGAGTCTTTCTCCATAGTATTCCCTGCACAGCCTGGCTCAGTGCAGCAAGCAGTCCCTGTCCAAATGCAGAGTCCCACAAGGACTGCCTGGTAATCCCAGGTTTCCTGAGGCAAGTGCTGTGTACCTACACCCCCATCACCATGTCCTCATGAAAGCAAGGATCTGCATTTCTTTGCCAGGGCAGAGTTTTCCTGGTAGAAGAGCAGGGCCATGAGAAGCTCATCTCATTTCTCATTCCTAAATAGAAGGCAGAGTGGTCACTGTGAAGTTTGCAGATCTGTAGATACAGACACCACCAGCCCATTAGGAGAAAGAACAAAGTCTCTGCTCAAGGGCTGCATTATGCCAAGTATTAGCTGTATGGCTGAGACCTGTTCACAGCAAGCACTCCATCCCATACCGAGACTTTGAAGGCTTTCAGAGAGTTACTACAGTCCACTAAACAGGCCAAACTGGGCATTGCCAGCCACGTTTCTGAGAAACACGTTCTCTGAACTGACCATGCTGAGAGAGTGGCATTCGTCTTCAGAGGAAGAGGGGACAGCTTGGACACCCCTGCCCCTTGGAAAGGACAGCGTGGCCAAGCCCAGCAAGGCTGCAGACACACTCCTCTGCCCCTGCACGGCCCCAGTGATCCCCAGGACGTGCCTCTGAGGCACAGCACTGCCTGCTCCCTCCTCACTCAGCCCTGCAGCAGGGATGCTGGCAAGTGGCAGCTATGGAGCACTGTGGCTCTGCTGGGAAGAGCAGCAGCACAGGAAGGCAGCCCAGATTCCCAGGCACACTAGCACTCCTGGTGCCTGCAGCACCATGGATGTGCTGGCTAACATGGAATTTAACTGGGACTAAAATGGTCAACACCTTTAGATATTCAGGCCCAAGTTCTTGGCTTCCTTTAGGTAGCAGAGTAGAAGGTTTTCAAACAGGTGACAGAATTGTTTCTTGGCACATGTTAAGGACTACATGGGTTTGGAACTGTGTTCCACTGAGCCTCACAGATGAAAGATTTTAAAACTTTGATATTTCATATTTGTGTTTCCATACCCCTTGGTCCCTCCACTACCAGCTACACACATAGTCCTCAAAACAAACTCCCCATGGCACAGCTCATAACTGCTGCAGGGAGCAATGTGATGTGACTCATTTGCTTCTTTCAAAAAGCAAAGCAGCATCTGAAAGCATATAGAGGAGAAAAATTGTATTTCCCCCCAAAATTGCTAGTGTCAGCAGAAACTCTTTCCAACTTGTATGGGCAGTGCCTTGCTGATGCAAAATAATAGCAGTTGCTCACACTAGCTATCACCCAGCATCACACATTCATGTTGTACCCACTTGGACAGCCTGTGCAATTTCCCTTCCTTGTCAGCCAACCTTCCTCCAGGGAGTGTAGCCCTGCAAGCATCTTGGAGGATGCTGGTGGTTGACCTACACACAGCGTTCAAGGACGCAGTGCTAATTCCAGTCTGAGAACATCACCTGCCTGGTATATACTCTCTTCCTTGCACTCACTTTCAGAGGGACAGCCAGAGATGTGTTTGGCAGGTATCCTGAACTAACTTTCAGCTGTCCTACCTACAAACCTGGCTGGGGATGTTGGGAGAAACAGGACATCTCACCTCCAAGGTGGTGTCTGGAGTTGCCCTTTTGGTTGCTATATACTAAATTGTGACTGCATTATTGAGATCAAAGGGGCTGTGAGCAGTGGATGAAAGTCAGCTACACTGTGCTGTGAATTTATAAAACCAACAATAATAATAATTTAACCTTTGAAGTGCCTTACAGAGATGAATTAATTACCTCGCAATACTCTTTAGAGCAGATGAGAATTATTACTTCATTCTGAGCGATCTGGAAACAGCAGCAAAGATGCTGAATGACTTTACCAAAGTCATACCGGGTAGTGCCTGAGCCAGCACTCACACCAGGCATGTCTGGCTCTGTCTTTGTGCTCAGAGCACTCGTCAGCCCTGCTGAAATGACAGCTGGCTTCCTGCTCCCCACACTTTGTTCGGGCATGATCCTCAGACAATGGGCGAAAATATTCCCACCCAATGATCTTGTTTCTCTTGAGCTGGGCTGGTTGGATTGAAACGTCTCTTTAATGCCTTGGCACACATTTCCCGAAAGTGTTTTTTCCTTCCTTAAGGTTTTCCTGATCTGCTGCACTGGAGCTGAATACAGAGTATGAGCTTGCAGTAGGGTGATTTTAGACTGCGAGCAGCAGAGCGAAGAGGACATCCCAGCACACCAAGGCCTATCTCTCTTGGCCTCCAGCTGACACTTAGAAGACATCTGGGTTGTGGTGAGGTCAGCAGGAGACGTTGCTTTCAAGAATACAGAAGCAAAGAACAAAGAGTCTTCCCAGGATCCTCCTGCTCTGCCTCCTGCCCCGTGTGCACTCTGCTGTGTCAGCCCTCCAAGCTGTGTCTCAAGCGGCCTTAGGAAGTTTCCAGACACAAACTGCTTTTCTTGGTGGTGGCTGAGGGCAGACGGGGCAGAGCTGAGCAGGGAGTGCACACCTCCCAGAGAGCTCCCCAGCCCAGTGAAGCTGGAGGGAGCTGCTGAGACAGAGCAGGGCAGGTGTCTGCAGCAGCTGTGGAGCAGGAGGGGTGAGCAGCCTGGCTGCAGCACCACAAGGGCCTGGAGATGCCCAGCAGGGCAGGAGGCCAGCTGCCCTGCTCCCTGCCCTGCCCACCAGCAGCTGGCAGGGGCTGGCCCATGGGTGTTGGGCTCTTCAGCCCCAGCGGTTTGACAGGCCTAATAATGCCTCACTCACAACACCACAGACATCCATAGCAGAGTTCTGGGCACTTTGCCCCCTGCAGAGCTGTGTCCCCGCTGAAGTTCTGCAGGGTCACGTGTAACACCAACAGCAGGGACCAGCAGTCTGTGGACCTCCACCTGTGGACACCTGGGGTGGCATTTGGCCCTCACTGCTGCCCCAGTGTGTGGCTGGCACAACCGGACACACACACCTTCAGCCATTTCTCTGTAGTTCAGCTTGAGAGCATCTTTTTCATTTTCTCCATTAACTTGATGTAAGAATTTGTCCTGCAGTAGATGTTGGGGGGAAAAACCCATTAGACTCCGTTTTCACTTGGAGCTGCTATATTTTCCAAGGCCTCAACCTGCGTAATTTGGAACCGAGCATCATTCTTTTACCTTGCAAATTCAGGTGTGTTGGCATCACCTTTCCAGTGCCATACACCTCAGCTTAGTTCTACTGCCTGCAAGGAAACAGTGTATGGAGGGCATGAGATAAATCTGTGCCCAAGTTCTCAGTCCAACAAAGTATTATACTGCAATTGCTGTGCACTGGGCCACTTTCTGTCCTAACTCAGTCTGCTTTCCCCCAGGGTGTTGTTTGTGTGTGTTACTTGAAAGAAGTTCTCAAAGGTTGCCAGTGCAGTAAAGAAAAATGTGTCTCTGTCCTTTTTTGTCTTTCAAGTTAGGGATAAATAATTGCAAGTTTGTTAAGGAACATCAATATCCTGATTCCAGCGAGTCAATACAGACTGAGGCAGTAAATGGAGCCATGCATTAAACAACACTTGGCTTTGGGCTTGTTTTGACAACAGGTAATTGTAGAGGCCAAGCACCAGGAGAAAGGAAACCTCTGTTTCAAAATGGAACATGTTATGCACATCCCTGATATCCTGAGAACCTCTAATAAACCCCAGATGGACTCTGCAGCAGACACTGGGCAGAACTACTAGTAACAGCATTTTACAGCTCTATGTGTTTTTTGAAATTCCAAACAAAAATATCCCCTGGAAATAAACAAGGCCTATTAGTCCTTTCTTAATTAACAGAAAAGACTTGCAAACCCTTAACTATTATTTGCAGGTCACCTTTAAGGCAAAATTACTCTTATTGCTGAAATCCTTCTGCCTACAAATTGAAGCCGAGTGCAACTTTAGGGTGTCCTGTGCCTTTTTGCCACATGCCATTCAGCAACAAGGCTCTCACAGGCTCTTACTCAACCTAACTTGGCAGCAGAGGCTGAATGTGGGACAGCAGAATAGTGTCACGTCAGCAGCCCGAGCCCATGCAATGGTTAGACCACAGAGATGAGTGCTAGGAAACCATCCTTTGACAAAAAGTGGTTATTTCAACCCGGCTGTTCCAGCCTTCAGTTCCAGCTTTCTCATGGTGTTGGACAGCCCATGCAAATGCTGCACCTTTGTGTTGCACACAAGGGATTATGAGCCACAAAAGAAAAACAGAACAGGTGGTAATGCAGCATAGCAAGACCTACCAATGCACCACACCAAGGAGAAAATTCCACTCCTGTGCCTCCTCACTAATACAGTGGCCGAGTGAGTGTCCTGCCTGCCCTGCTCCCTGGCTGGGCAGTGGGACAGGTCCCTGCCCACACGTGGGGCTCCTGGGGCCCCCAGGCCCCTCTGCAGAGGCAAACAGCAGCACCAAGATGGAGCTGGGAAAGGGGGAGACTCACAGATGGCACAGTGCTGCCTGGGATGCTCTCAGGAGTGAAGGGGATAAGGTGACACTGTTTACAGCTGTATCCTGGTGACCATCTGCTGTCCCCTCTGGGCTGGCACTCATGGCCAGTGTGCTCTGCTCCTTCCCAGCTCTGCTAAGCAGCTTCTGCGGGTAACATTTTAGTCCAAACAGGGAAATCGAGTGTTTTCTATGTGCTAACGTCCCTGCAGCCACTCATTCAGGCTTACTGTGGCTCTGACAGGAGCTTAGAGGCTTCCCTGGTTTTCCCAGGGCTGGCAGCAGTGAGGGCAGCTGGTCCTGGTCCTTCTGTCACAGGCAGTGATGTCTGTGCAGTGCTCTGAGTGTGAAACACACTTCAGCTTTGGACTTTCCAAGATCTAAAAGTGTATCTACCAGGTCACAAGTGTGTGCCATGACCCAGGTCCCCACGTGAGCAAACAGCTCAAGGTCTGGAAGCTGCCCCTGGAAATAATTCTCATACACTAAGACAGGTCACTCGAGGGCATGATTTTGAGGCTTAGGATCTTTAGGGTATTGTGGAGCATTTGGTTTTGCAAGCAGAGGATTTATCTCACATCATCCACGGCAGATCAGTGTCGTGGATAACTGGGACTGCTTAGATCGCACCCAGAACTGGTATAAGTGAGGTTGGCAAAAGCACTTTTTGCCAAGAGAAGTCAAGTCCCCACGAAGGGTGTGGTTCCTTGTCACAGCCAAACCAGCCACAGAGCCAGCTGTTGATGGAAAAGGCTTTCTTGCTCCCATCAGAGCTTTCCCATAATCTCTCTGTGTTGATTCTGTGTCTCCCTGGCCCCATAGCAAGGCGGCTCCCGAAACTGTCACAGTCACCCAGAAGACACAAATGAGAGGGTTTCTGCTGAGTTAGAATTTTACACTGGTTCCTGGTGGGGTCAGAGCAGGGCCAGTGGAGATGCAAAGAAGTGTAAGGGGACAGGAGGAGGACCACACCTCTGAACAGACCAGGTCAGCTCCCAGGTGCTGTAGCAGGCACAGCCTAGGAAAATGCCACTGCACGACACCAGTGTGTGCTTGAAAGGAAGAAAACACCTGACCTAATGCTCTTAGACAGGTCCACTCAGTAAGACAGAAGGAACATTTCCTGCGCTTTCACCTCTTAAAACGGTATAATTCATGTTTACAATAGTTTATATCTAGGGAAAATACTCCTGAAAGAAACACTGAGATGTTCATGACAGTGTGGGGAAAGAAAACTTCCATAAAGCAAGCTCTCCCTAATTTCCCACATTTCCATAGCCTTTCAAGCACTGCCTCTTTGCTCCTGTAGGTGCTCCTTAAAGGCTGATCCATGCCAGCACAACCCGTCCACAGACAGCTAAGCAAATCAGCCTGAAAATGCAGCTCTGCCTCCACAGCCCTCTCTCCCTCTGACAATCCTATTGTGTATGTTGTGTTTCCAGTTGCTAGTGCCTGCTGCCAAGTACATATCCACGACTTGGCAGCCAAGTTACATATTTAAGAGGCTGAGAGAAGCAGGTTTGGGAACAGCCTCAGATCTCACCCATGGCAGCCAGGCAGCACTGTAGAAACAGGCTCAGGGAAGGGGCATGTATGGAACTGATGGGTCGCGACTCATTTTTAGAGAGCTGGGCTGCCAGCAGCCTCAGCAAACCAGCAGCTCACCTTGGCTTCAGGAAAAGCCATGCTGAAAGAAGTGGCACAAGTAAAAGACATGTTGCAGATATTCAGGGCTACCTGCATTAGTGTTTGAAGTGCAGGAGGCAGGGAAAACAAACCTTTCACTGTACAGGATTTGGGAGAAAATTGTCACAAAAATCCAGGTGAAAGATGGGGAGAAACCAAGACTGAGAATCACCTACAGTGAGAACCACTGTGGATGCAAAGACTGGGACTGAGAGTTGAAAACAGAGCTGGTTAGGCAGAGAGGAATGACTGGGAATCCATGCAGCAGGCAGGAGAACCAGGGGGAAAGGACAAATCCAGAAGGGATTTGCGGAGGGTGGGACAGAATTGGCTCTGGCCCAGCACAGGGGCCAGGACAGACAGCAGTGTTAGAGAGTACAGTCTTTCCCCATAACCCTGAAACTGCCTGAGTTACTGGGACAAGACACTTGGGATACTCAGATGCAGCACTGTGCTGCCCTTAACCAAGCACTTACTGGAGGAGATCAGTTCAGGTGTTTCATGAGCTGGGCACCAAACATCCCACCTGACCCAAAGTGGTATTAGACTGGGGAAAAAAATCAAAAATTAAAAGCCTTGCATTGTGTAGCAAAGGAGAACAGTGTCAGTTGCATCTGTGCTTCAGCTGTTCTGAGAGTTGGAAGCTGTAAAGTGAGCCAGAAGATTACAAGACGTAAAATTAGGGTGTAGTGGTTGAAACAGTGAAGGCTATGTAAGAAACTGATCTCCACATGGGCTTCAGTGGCAGAATGCCAGGGAAAGCACTCCAGCCCACGTTCAGCCCAGTGCCCATAATGCCATGCTCTCAAAGCCTGCCACCACTGGGAAGTGTGGTGGGACAGGCTTCAAGTTACTCTAACCCCCTTTTCTCTGCTACATTTGCAGGTTTCCATGGCTGATTTGTGCTTGGCGCCTCAAGTTGTCAATGCTGAGAGGTACTTAAGGCTAAGCTTGAAGCATTTCTTCAAGGGCACCTACTGGGCTGTCAGAGCTTACCTTCACTGCTCCTTGTGCCTGTTAGAAAGTGTCCCTCCTGCCTGCCCTATCCAGTTATGGTTCTGTCCATGAATTTTCCTGTCATAAATACTGTCTCTCTTTTGGAAGCTCTTGGAAATAAGGAGCTGTGCATAACACTAAGATCTCAGAAAAAAACAGCTCCTAGACGTTTCCAGGGGCAGAGCCTGTAACAGACACATGGTGTTTGGCTTTTGCCGCTTTATCACCTTCTTTCTGTGGGAATTACACACATCTCAGGGGTGGAAACCAGTGGCTAATGTTGTGAAGCACTCGAGGTGTGATGGTGATGAGCTCCACAGGCAGCATCCTAAGCAATGATTCCTCTTCAGGGCTAGGGCTGGACAGCACATGGTAAATGAGGTGCATGTTGAACCTGGAAAAAAGTCTTACGCTGCCCAGTGTGTGCGCTGACTGAGGCAGCTGCCTGCAGAAGGAAAAACATTTTAAAAGGCTGTTAGTGTGTAATTAAAAACTGGGCTATGAGGCACAGGCACAAAGAAAGCAAGAAATGGGCTTGCTCCAGTTGTCATAATTCTGACCACCTGACCTTGCATCCTTAATGGGCTTCTTCTAGTGTTGTTTCTTGTGGTGTTTGTGTGTCCATGGGCGTCCCAGTAGCTGGGAACACTCAACAGTGTGTATATGTACCCATTCTTTAGGTATATCTAATGTTTAATGTGGATATCACACCCAGAAAACAAGCACATGCATAAACTCAACAAAAATATCACTGACTCACCACCCAGTCATCCACCTCTTTTCTGCCTCTTGTTTCTCCTTGCTGTGTCGAGCCTCTCTCCCATGCCCACTGTATTACTGTCCTCCCCATTCCCCAAGGGCAGTCCAATGTCAGCCCTGGTTTCTCTGGGCACATCAGCCTCCATGTGTGTGCACTGCTCTTTGTGCTAGACACACACGTACAGAGCTCAGTTTCACAGCAGCTAACTGTCTGTGAAACAAACAGTTTCTTCCCTTACGTGAGCTACTTGTCAATGCTGACACCATTTACCTGCCAAGTGCTCTGCCTGCTCATTCAGAACGGGATCATGCTCTGTGAAAGGGATAAATACTGTCCTTGGGGGTAATACCGTGAACATGGGGCAGTTTTGTGCTTCAGATTACTGCAACACTGGAGTTCCTAATTCCTTGTTTTCAGCAATTTGTCCTGTTTTCACATACCAACACTGCTGCATGTCCATCCTATTCCCTGGATCATCCCAAGTAAAGGGTGGACACACAGCTGCAGGGTAACTTCTGCAGCGATGCAGCGTCCCCCTCACCCCAGAACCAGAGCCCTGTGGCCTCGCAGCTACATCCACAGCGGCTAAGTGACTGAAGGTGTCTGACAGGCAAAGGCAGAACCAGGTCCCGAGCCCAGCCCAAAGGTCTGAGGGAACGCGGGAGGCACTGACTGCCTGGCACTGCTCAGGGGCACACACTGCTTCGGGGAGCCAGAAAAACCAGCTGCACATTCTTCGCTGGAGTCCCCGGCAGTGCCTCCCCCTGCATGGCTTTATCAGAGGAGGCTGTTGAGCAGCTGTCAGCCCTTTTCAGGCAGTCAGGCACTCGCCCTGCGCCCCCAACAACCAGCCCTCATCGGAAACGTGCTCCAAGAGAGGCACTACAAAAAAGCACCTCATACTCAACACAGGTTTTCCCAATTCTCATTTCCAGTCTGTATTCTGAGGTGCTCAGAGATCTATGGAGCTTAGCAAAAAAGCCACGGCCTAGTTTCTAGTTCTCCTCATCTTCCTGCTATACAATTAGGAAAAAAAGGTGAAAATTTAATATAGAAGTACTATAGACAAGATATTCTCTATTCAATTCCATGAGCTTTGAAGGTAGTTATGGCAGAGAACTTTACTCAGTTTTTGGTGCATTACAGAGGCTTTTTAAGCTTATTACAAGTTTCAGTTTAGTTATCACTCAGCTGCAGGGCTGGGGGTAGGACTGAGCTGTCTTTAGCCAGGCTGTGCTGGGACATTTGCAAACCTGTGGATGAGATGTGCAGCAGTGAAATGAGGAGGCTGCCACAGGAGGAATGAACGTGGCTCTGAAAGAAACGTGTTTACATTTTTAGGTACAGCCTGGCAAAAAGAAATGCTGCTCTCAGCTACGACACGTGATTCCTAGACTGTCAGTGTGATCATGCAGCAGCTCTGATAGGGATTGACAGACAATATTCCATGATACTTGGCAGTGAATGCAGCAATGCAACCAAGGCCCCTAAACCCACTAAGGTTTCTATAGAGTCCTGCCTGAAGGTCACAGCACTGGCACTTCTGGAAGTGTTTCTGTCTCCTTAATCCTATTCAAAATAGATTTTTAACTGCTGGCCTGCAAATAATTTGGAGCAGTGACTTTTGAACTGCTCCAGCAGATTGGGTACAGGTGCTGCTAACTGCTACCTAAGCACAAGCAGAAATAACCTCACAGGATGCAGCAGCCACTTGTCAGCTTTGCACAGGCCAACACACAAAGTTCATTTGCTGGATGGGGGAAAAGAAAATCTTCAGCAATGGAAAAGGAGCAAAAATTGCCTGTACTCATGATTTTCTTTAAGACTACAAAAGAAGCGTTGACTCTTCGAGGGACATTTCTCCCCTCTCTAAAGATGACGAGAGGCACCAGCTTGTCTCTGCCTCCACCCTACTGATGCAGGAGAGAGCAAAGTCAAATGGGTCATGCAAGGGTGGATCAGGGATTTTTAATACTGCTGTTTCATATGTGGAAGTGAAATATGTTGTTACACCTGGAAATGCTGGCCTGCCCAACTCTGTAATCACACACTGCTGCAAGCCAAATCTGCTCCAGAGGCAGGGCCATGCCATAGGCTGCTGCCTGCATAAATACACGAGGAGAGTGGCGGAGAGATGTGATACCTGACCCACATAGGTGTTCCAAAGAAGCTTTACTAGCATAACTTGTTTCGCTGTGGGGGAGGGAGGGGTGATAACTTTCCTGTGAGGAACAACTACAGAACGTCATTTTGCTGCTGTAAGAGCACCCACATGCTTTGCTTGTTTAATACCTCAGGATTGCCCTGTGCCAAGGCACAGTGTCTCTGATGTGGCAGAGGTCGGACCACCATGTGCTTTCCAAAGGGACACAGTAAGGCAAACTCATGCCAGACACAGGCCAAGAAGGAACAATGAGGAACACCTCTGAAACAACCAGAGCTGCAAATGCTATTACCTTGCGCCTCACCGACAAGACTGAAAAACGATACTTTGAAATTAAGCATGCATACTGGGCGTAAGCACATGGGTTTTAATGCGATGCTTTGCATTTAGTGTAAGTGCCAAGACTGGAAATGTGAATTCCCCGAACATTTTCCCCTTTCTTCCTCCTATGTATCTGCAGAAGTAGCTCACGAAAGGGAAGATGTGGTGCAGTCCTGAGATCCTTCATGCCCTCCCTTGTCTGCAGCCCGTGGAGCCCCAAAGCTTCAGGGAGAGCCTTTCAAACACGCGAGGCAGCCGCGCTGGGAGCTGCGGGCCCCGC
>NW_008664110.1:9300-21770 GCF_000695815.1 Acanthisitta chloris | reverse complement strand
GGTCCATTCCACCCCCTAAATTCTATGGTTCTGTGATATTCTGTAACCTGCTGTTCTCCAGAGTATCTGGAGTTTCTCCCAGTGTTGTAATTCCATAGCTGTCAATGGTGTCACAGGACTATCTGACTTCCTCCTTACTTAGGCTGTTTCATTTGTGTGTGGTTTTGCCTGTGGCCACCAATTTAAGGTAATGATAGGAAATACCAAGGAGACTGTACCGAGGGACTGTGGAACAGCTGAAGTCAGCAATGCTGCTTTTGGCTAAACTTAGGTGCAACACAAAACTTTTCCAGTTGTTTCAGTAAGAACAGGGGGGGGAAAAGAGAAATAGCATATAACCTTGTGAAGTCTTGTAAAGGTATCAAAATAAGTTGAGAAAAAACATTCACTTTGTTCCTTGCTTTCTTCTTTCCCCTTCCTATTTTCCTTAGTTGGTATTAAGCTGTTTTCTGAATTGTTGCTGTCAAGTTTCAACTGCTGTGTGTGGCCTATGACGGCTGAGCAACTGATTCATGCCAGGGTGAAACTGTCATTTTCACTGACACAAGCTGTGTGAGCTTTTTGCTGTTCAAGTCTCCAGGCAATCTTTACAATCCAGTTAATGATCGTTGGGTCTGAGCAAAGGAAGAAATCCATTGTGTTCTCCTGAAATCACTGTCAACTTGAGCCTCTGAGTGCTAACTTCAGCAAAGATTAGGAAGTTAATTTTCAGAGTTTTATAACTGATTTCAAAGCTAGATGTTTCATTCATGTAATAGTTGATAGGGTTTGTGCTGCCAGAGATCTCAAAACAGAATAACCAGAGTTGGAAGGACCCTTGAGGATCCCCCTGCCCTGCACAGACATCCCTGACAGTCACACCCTGTGCTGAGAGCATTGGCCAAACACCTCTGGAGCTCTGTCAGCCTTGGGGCTGTGACACTGCCCTGGGAGCTGTTCAGGGCCCAAACACCTCTGGGGAAAGAAGAACCAGTTGCTAATCTCCAGCCTAACCCTGCCCTGACACAACTCCAGCCCATTCCCTGGCTCCTGTCCCTGGGCCCAGAGAGACCCTTTAGAATTTATTAGGAAGTGTCTTTTTCCTAACTTGACCTTTTAAACCAATGTTAAAAAAAAAAGCATCTTACCAATACAGGATGTTGCATTGATGGGAGTTGTCATGAAGCCATGATGGGTTTGAAGTGACCACAAGAAAAACATACCTTCATAGCAACAGGGCAAGAGGGTACAGACTCAGGATCTGCCAGGGGTGGTTTAGGTTAAATATTAGGAAGATACTGAAAAGTTGCTCTGAGGTTTCCACACAGTCTTCTCTTCAGGCTGAACAGCCCCAACGTCCTCAGCCTGTCCTCATCTATCCCACTGAGCATGTATTTGCTCTTAAAATGCTGAAACTAGACAGATTCCAAACACTGTAATTATTTTTTTTCCAAATCTAGGGATAATTTAGATGAAGAAAAATGAGAAGAAGCATACTGAGAACACTCCAATGTTAGTTCTATTTAAAAAAAATAAAATATCCATTACCTACAGTGCTTCTGTGTAGTATAGCACAGAGTAGTTCTCAATGCACAGTGAGCATCCAATTATTTCATTAATTGAATATCTTGATAATGAAAGATGCTGTGACATGGGTGATTCTCTGAGCTTCCTCCAGGAAGTGGCTGCAGGTTCTCAATCCTGTTGACAGCAAATCTCAGTAACAGTACAGACAAACATGAGTCTTCTATATGGAAACCCTGCCAATTAATTCAATGCTGGGTGGGTGTATATGATAGTTTTGGTTAGCTAGAACTCCCATCATCCAAAGGTTAAACCATTTTCATCACTGTTAGGAACCTTCAAAGGATAATTCTTTTATGGTTTGGACTAGAAGCAGTAAAGTTTGTGCAGAGGAAATTGTGTGGCTACTTCAATATCCTTCAATCAAAGTTTTAGAAAAGCACATAAATAATGCAGTTGAATGCTTGATCTTGACAAGTGGTGCAATCCTGTGAACTATTACATGTATTATTGAACTTGGCTGTCATTGTCAGATCACTAATCTTTTACTGGGATTTAGGAGGCTGTAGGAAAATTCATGCCAGTTTCAGGATGCCAAACCCCATTTGTTTCTGGAGGTCCTGACAGATGTAGTGGCACGAAGATGCAGAAAAACATTGTATTGTAGGAGTCCTTATTTACACAGAGAGAAGACTGACTTGGGGAAATGCAATTTCAACCCTTAGTGACAGTTGTGGTGTATATGGCAGACATAGATTTGCTGTGATGTGTTTTCCTTGGAAATGCAGTTTGTCAGAAATCACAGTAGCTCTGAACAATGTGTTCTTTTCTCATGATATCACACCCACTCAAAGAAATATATGGTGACTTTCTGATTGTATAAATTTTGTTGCATGCACCAGGTCTTTTCATGAAACTGCTTCATTTTGCATGCTTTGTAAGGATGTTTTTATGTGCAAAGAAGATAAAGTGATTCTTGTGTCAGATGCAGGAGTTGTCCTGTGCCAAAACATGTAACAAATTTTTATTTGTTTGCCTTGTATTGCACAATGAGCTGTGTAAATCTATTGTGATGAAGGCGACCAGAAGGGGAAGGTTTGCCAAGAGAGGTAGCATTTTTCATAGTACTAAAAAGCATAGAATAGCATATGGCAATATATAGAATCATTGAATCATCAGGGTTGGAGGAGATCTCTAAGATCATGCTGTCCAACCATGAACCTGTCACTGCTGCAACCCCCAAACCCTAACCCAGATCCTGCAGTGCCACATCAGACACCTCTGAAACACCTCCAGGGATGGTGACTGCACCACCTCCCTGGGCAATATCCAGTGCTGAACACCACAACAGGGAAAACATTTCTCCTCACCCCCAATCTGACTCTGCCCTGGCTCAGCTCAAGGCCATTCCCTCTCTCCTCTCCCTCAGCCCTGGCAGGACACACATCCCACACCTCTCTCCAGCCCTGGCAGGAGTTGAAAAATGTGAGGCTGCCCCTGAGCCTCACAGAACATGTTTTCCAGATGTTTCCTGAGCCTCGTTGCCCTTGGCTGGACTCGCTCAGTGCCTCAATGGCCTTTGGGCAGTGAGTGCCCAAAGCTGAGCACAGCACTGAGCTGGGACCTCCCCAGTGCCCAGTGCAGGGGGATGACACTGCCCTAGTGCTGCTGCCACACTCTGCTGAGCCAGGACAAGGTGCCCTTGGCCTCCTTGGCCACCTGTGCACACTCTTGGCTCCCACTGAGCTGTGCCACCAGCACTGCCAAGTCCTTTGTGCCCAACACCTCTGTCCCCACTGCTCCCCCAGCCTGGAGCTGCATGGGCTGTTGTGTCCAAGGGCAGGACCAGCACTTTACCTCATGCAGTTTCCTATGTTGTAGCTTATAATGTCATTGTTTTCAGCTTTATTGAATATGAATATTTTAGTCTAATTATTATGATGTCATGAAATCACTACTTTTGGGTTGCAAATGAAGTATAATTACGATAATTTCAATGCTAGTGTGACTGTTTGAGTAATGAATTTAGGGTGTGCATTCAATAGTTGAACTTTACTTGGTATTATGGGGCTTAATTTGTATTGATATATTGATAGAAAGCTTTACAACACTCTGAGGATGTGCATGTCTTGAGTAATTAATCCTCTCAACATGCAGGTTAGTGAGGTCAGTATGGTTGTGTTTATTCTGCAGATGGATAGGGTAGGACAGAGAGGTATGTGCAGAACGAATTTATTCATGTATTGTGGTGCCTGAGACAGTGCTTGAATTACATATGATTTTTGGACCTCCATTTCTTTGATGAAAATATTTATCTTCTGTGCTCTGTTTATGACATATTTCAGCCTCCTGCACTTATTTGTTCTGCACTAAAGGAAATTAAAGGATTTTAATTTCTACTACTTCACTGAAAGGAATGGCATGCCATTTATAACATTGAAAGAAGAGCAAGAACAAAAGCAGTTTCATTTTCCTCTTCCCCTACAAAAACTTTTGCCTTTCCTAGGTGGAGGAGTATCATTTTTAAAATGATAACTCATTCACACAATCTCTTTCAAATAACTAATGTTTACAAATAGTAGTAAGTTTCTGCAATAAAAAAAAATATGCTCATTCATATGTGCCCAATGTCACTGCTTAGTCATTGTTTCCTTCATATTCTGCTTCTTGTAGCAAAGTTTGACTTGATTTATTTCCTGGAACCTTGACTAATTCAAAGCTAAGCAGAGAAGCAAACTGGTTTTATATACTTGAGACTTTAATTTACTGACAGAGATCAGTTAATTATAGGATTCTTTTAAATTGCTGTTTCATGACATAAATGAAAACTGTACATAAAGGGCTTTCTACTGCCTGGATCCATAATGATGATGTATGAATGTTTTTGCAATATTTACAAATATAATTAAATAAAAAACTTCAGTCATGATATTTACAAATATAATTAAATAAAAAAACTTCAATCATGGAATCACAGAATCAGCAGGGTTGGAAAAGACCTCTGAGATGAGTCCAACCCTCCCGTGGTCACTAGCCCATGGCACTAAGTGCCACATCCAGTCTCAGCTTGAAAACCTCCAGGGATGGGGAATCCACCACCTCCCTGGGCAGCACATCCCAATGCCTGAGCACTCTCTCTGCAAAAAATCTCTTCCTAATCTCCACCCTAACCCTCCCCTGGCAGAGCTTGAGTCTGTGCCCTCTTGTCCTGCTGCTGTTGCCTGGGAGCAGAGACCAACCCCCACCTGACTCCAACCTCCTGTCAGGGAGTTGCAGAGGGTGAGAAGGTCTCCCCTGAGCCTCCTCTTCTCCAGGCTGAACACCCCCAGCTCCCTCAGCCTCTCCTCATGGCACTTGTGCTCCAGTCCCTTCCCCAGCCTCGTTGCTCTGCTCTGGACCTGCTCCAGCCCCTCAATGTCCCTCCTGAGCTGAGGGCCCAGAACTGAGCACAGGATTCAAGGTGTGGCCTCACCAGCACCGAGTGCAGGGGCAGAATCACCTCCTGGTCCTGCTGACCACACTGTTCCTGCTCCAGCCCAGGATGCCATTGGCCTTCTTGCCCCCCTGAGCACACTGCTGGCTCCTGTTCTGTGTTCTTTCTATCCAAACTTCTTTTACTTCTTTCAAGTTGAAACAGAAAGGTTTGTGGACACTTTGCTTGAAAGTAGATCTGTAAGGAACTTCACTGTAGGACTGTTAAATGAAGAACTGAGTATGAAATTAGCTTTGTAAGTGATGATGTCTGTTATAAAACGAGATATTTGTGCAAGTAAATTCCATAGTCTTATTTTTCCCTATGAGTATAAAGAGTGCTATTACAAAAAACCTCGAATACAAGGGAAAAAATACCAAAAACATAGAAACTAAACTAAACCTACAGCCAATTATTTAATTTCAATTGTTTAGCAAGTATTTATTACTTTGTTCTGCAATTTTTGACTGTAACCTGTGTTTTTCTTTCTTTTGACAGTGTTACCCAGTCATACGTGTGGCAACCCAGGAGAAATCCCTAAAGGAGTGCTGCATGGAACAAGGTTCAACATTGGAGATAAAATCCGGTACAGTTGTATCTCTGGGTACATCCTCGAGGGCCATGCCATGTTGACATGTATTGTGAGTCCTGGGAATGGTGCATCGTGGGATTTTCCAGTTCCTTTTTGCAGAGGTAAAGATGAAGGCATGAAATATCTTTTATATTTAATCTGAGGTCTTAATATTTTCTTAGTATGTGTCTGAGTTTTTCGGTTTGGCTTTGCTTTCTGAAATTTTACTAATGTGCTGCCTAAATATCTACACCATTTAAAACTGTAATAACCAAAGCAGTAACTCTTCAGAGTTTCCATTCAGAGGTAGATGCTATCTACTGATTTTTTTTTGCCTCTTTATTTACACTGCACATAGCTATATCAATCTGATGGCAGGACCTGACAAATGCTTTTGCAAGTTTCTGCCTTTGGAAACTTTCTGCAAGTGAGAAACTTCAAGTCATCAGTTATGTCAACTTTGGTTGAGCCAGTCCTTTGAGTTCAGCTCCTGCTCAAAGCATGGATAAGTTCCAAGTTGTGTCAGATTGTTCAGGGTTTTGTTCTGTTGAAAATTTAGTATCACTGTGGATGCAGATTCTAAAGCCTTTCTGGATACTTCAAAACAGCAAGGAAACAACAAAATTCTGACCTTACAGTGTCTGATCTTAGATGTTTGTGGGGTGATTTTGGTTCTTTTACTAAGTGGTAATAAACAGGTTTCAGAGGAATAGACACATCATAGGTTTGTGTTGTCATCAGTGTTTACTAAATATTTGTTATGTTTCTGCAGATATTGCCTGTTTGGCAGTGTTCACTGCACACAAATATCTCTAACAGGACTGAAATCTTATGCATAATTGATAGTCCTGTGAATTTAACCTATTAATAGAAAAACAAGTGGAGTCCTAAACCCTGTGTGGAACTTGTGTGAAAACCAAAGAATTCTGTGTATGTTCTGTGAAGAAATGAGAGCCATAACACAAAAGTTACTTAACAGCTAATGATTTATGTTAGCTGAGCCATTGCCTCTGTGGATCTTTAGAGTTGATGGGGAATGTGGAGTTGCTGAAAGATTTTTAGACATTGCTTATTTGATTTCACTTTATCAGTCTGGAACATATGCCACGAGGTAGCTCCTTGCACTCACTATGTCTTCAAGCAAGAAATGTTCCCTGATTGTTTCTCTAAGAACCTTGATCTTTTCCATGAAAGCATCTTTTGTTACAGTTTTGTTTCCAGATGGTATTCTTCTTTCTTGTCATTGTAAACTAATTTCATGGCATACATGCAGGATAATAGAACAGAGTTAAACAAAGCTATGAGGTTTATATACCAAAAAATCATGACAATCTTGTTCTCTGTGCTATGTTCCCTAGTTTTGCTGCTGCTGGAAAATCACTATTTTCTGCAGTTCTGCTGCTTAATATTTCCAGAAGCATTAAGAAGCTTGTGGCCAGTAATTTATACATTGTCTGACGTTATCACTGCTAGTTTTGCCTTAATATTTCCAGAAGCATTAAGAAGCTGATGGCCAGTAATTTATACATTGTCTGACATTATCACTGCTAGTTTTGCTAGAAAAATTCTTGGTGAATTAGTAAGACTCCAGGAAGATGTAGTCAGTGTTGACTCTTGTATCTGCTGTCTCATTCCTCTGGTTGCTGCTCAGTTTCAGAGGTTCTCTTTAAATTCCAGCAATAATGAGAGTGGTGGAGCTGAACTGTGCTGCAGAATGAACTCTGAACAAAAATCAAATGCTCAATCAATGCCACTTTCAGAAAGTTTAGAAAATTTGGCTGTCAAGACATTGGCTTTATCTTTTCTTTTTTCTTTCGCTATAAAAAACCCCAACAGTTCCTCCAAAATAGAAAACAGCCCTCGAGTTCAAATGTTAATACTGAAAGATAAGGTAATTATTAAAACTTAGTCCTGTTTTTCCATATGGTAAATAAGAATAGCTATGGACCTTTCAGTTATTCTCAGATAAACAGGAATTTAACTGTGAGTTGCTGCAAAAAAAATAATTGTATGGGTGGCTTGGAAAGATTTTCAGAGAGAATCAATGGCTCAACTAAATTCTGTTCTTCTGGGCTTTGTCCTGAGGATTGTTGTCTCAATCTTGGCTGCTATAATCATGGAATCCTAGAACATCAGGGTTGGAGGAGACCTCTAAGATCATCCAGTCCAACCATGAACCTGTCACTGCTGGTACCCCTAACCCCTAACCCAAATCCTGCAGTGCCACATCAGACACCTCTGAAACACCTCCAGGGATGGTGACTGCACCACCTCCCTGGGCAATATCCCAGTGCTGAACACCACAACAGGGAAAACATTCCTCCTCACACCCAATCTGACTCTGCCCTGGCTCAGTTTATGACAATTCCCTCTAATCCTTTCAATACTGGGAAGGTAACACTACAGAATGATCATAGGATTTTAGGGGTTGGAATGGAGCTTAGAGCTCACCCAGCCCCAAGCCCTGCCCTGGGCAGGGACACCTCCCAGCAGAGCAGGTTGCTCAAGGCTCATCCAACCTGGCTGTGAACACTGCCAGGGTTGGGGCATCACTTCTTCCCTGGTCAACCTGTTCTACCCTCACAGGGAAAACATTTTTCCTGACATCTAATCTGAAGCTCTAGAATAGTGTCACCCAAAACATTTGCCATCTTTGTCTTGAGGTTGAAATCCTATGCAGTCTGAAATGTTTTGAAAGTTAATTTCATTCTCTCCAGTAACTCCTCTAATAGCTGATTTATGATATGTGACTACTTCTAAACGAACTTTGTATAATTAGGTTCTCAGTTCTCAGTCATTCTGAGAATCCCTCGTTGATTATAGTTGCAGGAGTCGAGATTTTTATGAAGCTAACATTAGGAATACAAATTGGATTAGTGATATTACAATGGGAAGCTTTTTCTCACAGTGAAAGTAACTGAAGGGAAGAACATGTAATATATTATCATTAAAAAGACATCCAATTATTGGAGGGAAAATAAGGAATAAATTAGACAAACCAGTAAAAAATGTCATGTGTCAGAAAAGTCCAAAAGGATCAAGTAATAATTAATCAGGTTTCAGATTTAAGAAACATTATTAGAGGAATATTTGGGTGAAGAATGTGATCAGGAAGGTATTCCTAGAGAAAGGGTGAAAGGAACAAGAATCTATGATTCACTATAGTGTAAAATAATGTGTATGAATAGATTCAGAGCTGGTGTCTAAAAATCTAGCAAAGGGAAATTGATGGGTTTGCTGCTATCTGTATTTTTGGAGGCAGCAAGCAATTCTCTGAGGTCATTTCTTCTCACCCTCTGAGGCTTAGATGAATATGGTTCTGTAAGTTTGAGGAGAAAAAGATGCACTGATCCCATCATTTGTCCATGTTTATAATCTAAATAACTAGAAAATATAAAGGGAATATAATTCTTCCTATTGATGTTGTACTACATGTTAAAATGATATTTTCCCAAACAAAATCCTGAAGTTTGAGGGTGATATGTCAGATTGCTCCTGAGGAATTTGTTTTTCACTTTCAGACCAATCTGATTTGGTACAATGTTTGCATTGAGAGGAAATTTGGAACGAAAAAATTGTAACTAGGCAAAAGAAAATATGCCAAGCTGAAGCTTGAGCTGTGCAATAAGGTGCCCCTGCCCAGGGCAGGGCTTGGGGCTGGGTGAGCTCTAAGCTCCTTTCCAACCCCTAAAATTCTATGATTCTTTGATAAGAAGTGAAAAAATGAGATGAACAGCACAACGAAATCCTAGCAAAGGGATCCAGAATCACACAGCAAAGACAAAGAATGAAAGCTAAAAATTCAGTCTGACCATTAGGAACATGAGCAAAATTAACATCAGAGGAAGATTCATTAACTAAAAATGCAAAGCAAACCTCAGGGGCAGACATAAAACGATGAAGGGTTTGATAAGTGTGTGTAGACTTCTGGGAATAACTGGATTAACTTTCCTAATTATTAAAGAAATATATGTGGAATCTGCGAGAGTCATTAATTTGCTCTCAAAGAATTCAGCCTTTTCTCCTTTTGCTTTAAAATTAAGGCTTTGCTATTAATTTATTATGGTTTGTTGCTTTAAGGGATCATTATCAGCATTAAAAATATATTCTCAAGTGAAGGATAATCATATCACTGGAAAACAGCTTAGCATACTTAATTGAAAAAAAGAAGATAATGTTTACAAGATATCCAGAAGACTGATCTTTTATTTCTCTGGGAGAGAGAGCAGGAGGTTACAGACTGCTGATTAATTTTTGAACTTCTTAATCTAGTTCTCTTCTCTTAAACCCAAGTTTTTGCATAAAAAACCATGGCAGAGTTGGGGTTTTGATTTAAAGTTTGCTCAAATATGAACTGTCAGTTCATAACAACTTTTCTCACTGAACTTTTCTTCCAGTTTAGCAAATAATTAGTCCATCACTACATCTGTATTATCTGAAAATTATACCTTTGACTGATGGATCAGATATCCTGGCTAGAGTGGATGGAAGGGAAATAAGTCTTTGTAATATAACAGACTGATGGAATAAGGTTACTAAACTAAGCACAATGTTTGCAAATAAAAAACAGCCAGTAGAAGACATGGCTTTCCAACCCTGCTGCCCAGGGAGGTGGTGGATTCCCCATCCCTGGAGGTTTTCAAGCTGAGACTGGATGTGGCACTTAGTGCCATGGGCTAGTGACCACGGGAGGGTTGGACTTGATGATCTTGGAGGTATTTTCCAACCAAGTTGATTCTAAGACTAACCCACTGAGTCCAGTATTGTCAGGGCCCATACCCATGGGACAACCCACTTGGATCTACTTAGATGAGAGTCACTGAAATCTCAAAGCTCAAGTGTTCCAAGTCCTGCTACAGCTGCAATGGTCACCCACAGGTCCCTGAACACATTGCAACAGTTTCTGTGCTTCTCTTTTGTACATACAATGAATTTGATGTGAGGAATCTGACTATTTAACCTGAAATCTGTCAAATAGATGCTGTTTTCCTAAATCACAACCATTTCTGAGATTTTAATGAAAAAAAAGAACCATTTACTTAGAGAGCAATCCAAATTATTTTAAGTGCCCTTTGACAGCCATGGAGAGAGAAATAATATTCACCTTAGATGCATGGTCTAATGAGTGTCTAATTTATGTGAAGTTGATCAACAGCAAGAGAAGGAATTGAGAAAGGGAGGCAAACTGATTAGAGCACTTATCCAGGATGCAGCACATCTGGATTCAAGTGATGATAGGAGAAAAATATCCCAACAACTTCTGACAAGTTTCTGTTTATTATAAGACAGAAAAGAGCACAGGTGGTGGCTTTTACCTAGTCAAAAATAAAGTCTGTCAAAACCTAAAATAGTAAAGAAGAAAGCAGATAAATAGTATAGCAAGTAGAGGTGCACATTTTGAAGGTGGAAGTGGTAGCTGCCTGTTGGAAATAAATTATATAAGTGATATGTCTGATGGGTGTGTAATCTACACCATTGTAACACTTAGTGATGTTTCCAGTTGTTATGGATCTGGCAGTTTAGCAGCTTGACAGCTGTATTGACATGCTCAAATTTGTTTTTAGTCTTGTACTGTGGTTTGGTTTCAGCTTGGTTTTGTCTGTAAGGCATTTTAAAATGCCAATTTTAAAGTCCTGTTTTAAAAGGTCATTGGACTAACTCCTCATATTAACCATTTCCAAAAGACACACAGCTCCTGTCTGTCAGAGTAATCCTGCATCATGGTTATTTCAGAGCTGTGTGCTCTGTACTGAGGAATTTTAATAAGGAGATGCAATTCTTTACTTTCTCACAACTAAATAGTAAATACATAAATAGTAAAACACCATTTAAAAAGCATCGAGTAAATCATACAACAGAATATCTCAAGTTGCAAGGGACCTATAGGGATCCTTGAGTTCAATTCCTTCTGCCTTCAAGGACTACCTAAAATTAGGCTGTATGACTAAGAGCATCATCCAGATGTTTCTTAAGCTTTGACAGGCTCAATGCCATGACCTCTTCCCTGGGGAGCCTGTTGCAGTGACTGATCATCCTCTCAGTGAAAACTTGACCCTAATGTCCAATCTGACACAGCTTCATTCTGTTCCCTTGTGTTCTATCCATGGTCACCAGAGATGAGATAGCATCTCTCTTTGCTGCCACCCTCGAGTGAGTTGCAGACTGTGATGAGTTTCTCCAGGCTGAACAAGCCAAGTGACCTCAGTCACTCCTCCTAAGTCTTGCCTCTGAGACCTTCTCTTCACACAGTCTGATAGTTTAATGTCCTTTGTGGACTGAGACATCCAAAAGTTCACACAGGACCTGAGGTGGGGCCATACCAGAGCTCCCTCGACTGATGCTGTGCCTGATGCACCTCAGGCCATGGTTGGCCCTCCTTGGTTTCCAGGGCACACTGCTGACTCATATCAACTTCCCATGGCCCCAAACCCCCAGGTCTCTCTCCATAGACTGCTTTGTAGCCTGAATAAAGGAAGAGTTATTTCAGTGATACTTTTAATAAGGTCTGGTAAATAATTTATATCCATGGTTCATTTGGACCCCTCTAAAGCTGCAATTTTCTTTAGTTACAAAATGTGGTTCCAAATGACAATATGTCATTTGATGACAATGCATAAAATATCACTCAAGTTTTTAATTACATCTACTCTGTTACTAGAGATACAGAGGTAAGGAAGTGACTACTAATGACAAAGCAAGAAAAAACTTACTCTAAATATTCTACTTGAAATCACAACTAGTTTTTTGTTGGTTATGTTACAATAGTAATGTAGTAATATCATCATAGAATTTAGGGGTTGGAATGGAGCTTAGAGATGATCCAGCCCCAAGCCCTGCCCTGGGCAGGGACACCTCCCAGCAGAGCAGGTTGCTCAAGGCTCATCCAACCTGGCTGTGAACACTGCCAGGGTTGGGGCAGCCACA
>NW_008664110.1:0-9126 GCF_000695815.1 Acanthisitta chloris | reverse complement strand
TGCTCTGAGGTCTCCACACAACCTTCTCTTCTCCAGGCTGAACAGTCCCAACTAATGGTCTTCCACATGAGGATCTCTCAGTATAAACTGAAGTTAAATAGTCAACTCTGCTCATTTAAAATCCGTTTCCAAATTAAACTTGAAAGATTAGGTGGATTTTATGGAAGAAACATTATTTGACTTATTGGGTTTGGCACAAAATAAAAGTGGCACAAAAATACAGAACATTGCACTCTGCAAAGCATTTGTGTGGTGAGGAAAGTCCTGCAAATGTGATTGAATGTTCAAAAGATACCTACACCAATTTAAAGAGGGAAGTTTTCTAAGATATTGGTTTTGTTCTGACCTCCTCCTTGTCTATCTGCTTATCACTTGGAGCAAGGTCTCATTTATGCAAAACACAACTTACCCAAACTGTCAGATTGTTACTGCTGATGAAATTACTCGTTCTAGTTTGAAGAGAAATGAAAAGTTTTTCATTGACTGCCATGGATTCTCAGTGATTCTTTTAATTATTTTTGCATACATCAACTTGATGGATATGTTTATCTGTTTCATCTAAGCTACACATCCCTACAGGACACACCTTTTTTGGCAAGTGGTGCCAGCCATGTGTGTTTGCATGTGTACTGTATATATAGATGTGTTCTCTAAATTCAGAGCACTTAGACTACTGAGAGACCCAAGTGTTTGTAGCTTTCTACTTCAAGTAGTCATTTCTGCTGATACAAACAGCACTTTGTGCCGTTGCTTACAACTTGAAAATAACCATGAGTGTTTGGAATTAATTACTTGCACGTTTTAAAATGCAATTTGTTAAATCACTTAAAGTTTGAATTCAAGGAGCCTGAGGCACTATCTGCTAACAAATTACTCTAAGCACAGCGATGCATTAAGATTCCTGAGCACTGTTCCAGTTCTCTCAAAAGCATAACATAGAAAAGGCCAATGCCAACGATGATGATCAGTCCAAGGAGGTCAGCTAGCTCTGGGGCTAGTTGGTGAACACAGAGTAAGCCCAGACAGTTTGTCACCCACCCTCTGAGCAGTGTGGCCACATCCTGCCTGTGCTCACTCTTAGGCAAGGTGTTATGTTCAGTCTGGTTGTCTTAGCCTGTCTACCACGGAAAATAAAGGAAGTTCCCAGAACACAACCTCTGGGAACATGGGAAATATATCAGAGAGAAAAATATCCAAACCAAGCAGCTGCTTTTGCTGAGTTCTTCACTAGCATATCCACATCTGTCAGAGAGAAAATGCTAACTCTGATTCAAGCTGGTTCCTATAGTGTGAACTTATGTTCACACTGGCTAATGTTCCCTTTCCATTTCTATGTTAAATTGGTTTCTTGCAAACCTTTTCAAAACAGGCTGAGGGAGTTGGGGCTGTTCAGCCTGGAGAAGAGAAGGTTGTGTGGAGAGCTCAGAGCACCTTGCAGGAGCTGAAGGGGCTCCAGGGAAGCTGCAGAGGGATCTGTGTTAGGAGCTGCAGGGACAGGACAAGGGGTAATGGGGGTGAACTGAAGGAGGGGAAATTTAGTCCAGATATTAGGGAAAGGTTTTTTCCTGTTGTGGTGGTGAGCCCCTGTCCCAGGGTGCCCAGGGAGGCTGTGGCTGCCCCAACCCTGGCAGTGTTCACAGCCAGGTTGGATGAGCCTTGAGCAACCTGCTCTGGTGGGAGGTGTCCCTGCCCAGGGCAGGGCTTGGGGCTGGGTGAACTCTAAGCTCCATTCCAACCCCTAAAATTCTGTGATTCTTTGGTACTAGTCACTTGCTGTTAAACTTTGTTATGACAACATTCTCAATGACACCATCTCCCACTGTGTTTATCCTGACATTAAGTAACTTGCTAGTGGTAATTGCAATGCCACTCCCTGGTCCTGCTGCAGAGACCCTGAATAAGCTTTGAGCTCTAAAGCTCTGAATTTTACAGCTGACCTGTAGTTCATTATTTCTCACCATCACATGCTGTATCTATATTGATTGGGTTGGTCTCTGGGCTGAGCTCACACTGCAGCTCATGGGCACTTTCTCATCCACGATCATGCCCAAGTCTTTCTCCTTATTGCTGCTCTCAATTCCTTCCTGGCTCAACCTGTAGCTGTGCCTGAGGTTGTTATGACCCAGATGTAGCACCTTGGGATTTTTGCCTATCTTGCTGGTTGCTTTGGATGGGAAAAGTCTGCTTGCTTGCTTCGAGGAGCAGAGGAAGAACCTTTATGTGTTATCAACTGCAACTCGTACCCTTATGTTTTGATTCTTTATCAAAAAAATAAACCCCACATTGCTATGACAAAATATGAACAGGCAGAAAGGCTGAATAAAAAGAAAGGGGTGAAATCATTAGGTTTTGGGTTTTGATAGTTCATTCAGACTCTGCTACTGATGATGACCTCAGTGGAAATCAATACCTCAGTGTTAGTTTCTGTACTGAAGTATTGGCACAGGATGTATGAAGTTAATTTGTTTTTCTTTGCTGGGTTGGATGATGATCTGAAATGAACCTCTTGAATGTTATGTAGTAAAAAAAGTCATTCTAGATAGCCTTGGATAACAAACCTTGATTCTCCTTTCTGTTTTATTATAGATTTACAGTAGTTTTAATTTTTTTGTCATCTTTGCATGTATTATGCACCAGGAAATTTGACTGTGATCCTCAACTTTATCCATGGCTCTTTAATTTCCACTTCCTTTCCCCTTTCATCCCTCAGAGGCACAATGGCCCTTTCAATATGCACTGTAGAAAAAGCCAAAAATTGAGGAAGGACTCACAGAAATGGCCTGATTTCACCAACAACAAGGAATCTTTTAGGAGAGTAGGTCTATTCCACCATTTAAAAAAGAACACATAAATTTCAGGGTCTAGAAAGTAAAATATAAAATTTATTGGAATGACCTGCCCTTCCCTGAAAGATTTGTGTGCCAAAAAATGTAACCAATAAGGATTTGGTAGCCAATAATATGTTACATTTCTTTATTTCAAAATTTACTTTGCATGTAGATGAACAAAGATACTTGTTTGAATCATCATCAGTTTTCTCTCTTCTTTTTTGTCCATTTAATCATCCATACATTACTTAAAAGTTAAATTATTCTGTTTCTGCCTTTCTCTTAAATTTTCCCTTTTATTTCAGACCCTTATTAGCTATTTATCCTCTTTTTACTAGTCTCCTTTTTAATGTCCAGCCACTGTGTTCTTCTTCCTTTGAATCAAATAAATCCTCTTCCCTTCAAATCTTCCTTTAAAACTCCATTTCACTCACAGACTTTCAACTGTGATTGAGAAGAGCAACTCTAGCCCTACCCCTCCCTGTTGTCTTAATTAGCCATTCTGTTATTATCCTAATTAGACTATAAGTTCCTTGTGTTGTGCACTTTGCAAAGCTATTTGTTTTTGAAATCTCTGCCTGCACTTTTGGGATGCAAATAATGCCTAATGATAATGGCAGTGACTAAAGATGAGAAAACAGATTAAGCAGAAGCATTTCACTTTTTTTCACCTGTTTTTAGTTACTGTTCCTTTAGCTTGCATAGCTACGTTACCAAACACCAAAAGACACTTGAGGAACTTTGAATTCATGACAAGGAATTGCATGGATGACATATTTTCTTGGGGGGTTTGAATTATGTGTTTTAATACCCAATGCTACTAATAGTCAGCATATTTTTAATGATTTCAATGAAATGTTACTGAGCAGGGAAGATTATAAGAAGTCTGTTAAATCCTTTGGCTAAATATGAAACAATATTCCAGGCTTAGCAAGAAATTCCTATGCTCTGCATTCATCTAAAATTCTGTTAGCAACCATTAAAAAAAATAAAATATATATATATTATCAACTGATGACTCATAAACCTTGGAAAGTCAATCTGGAAATGAAACTTTCTGAATTTATTTGTCAGCTGTAAACATCCTGATTCAGAACAAAAAAAATCCAAAGGACTGAGAATGGAGGTAGAAAGTTTCCTAGTTCAGGACAGCATTTAAATATCTAAGACATTTTTTTCTGCAGTTTTTTCTAGTTGTAAGTAATGAATGAGAGAGGTGTTTGGAAAAGAAATGTTCAATGCTTTTATCACAGAGAGCCTGAATTTCTTTTTGTGATTCTGTGCTCAGTTCTTTCCTTAGCTGTTTCTGTACACACTTTCCCAGAGCTCAGCTCTCCAACTCAGCTCATATTAGGTGTCTCTATTAACTTTCATCCATGTTTGGCCTGGTGCTGTTGTATCACCAACAAGGGGAAAAAAGACAAAAATCCCAAACCAAAAATCCCTTGAAGCTAAAGACCAGAAAATCATAGAACCATCAATTTTGGAGGAGACCTCTAAGATCATCCAGTCCAACCATTAACTGTCACTGCTGGAACCACTAAACCCTAACCCAGATCTTCCAGTGCCACATCAGACACCTCTGAAACACCTCCAGGGATGGTGACTGCACCACCTCCCTGGGCAATATCCCAGTGCTGAACACCACAACAGGGAAAACATTTCTCCTCACACCCAATCTGACTCTGCCCTGGCTCAGCTCAAGGCCATTCCCTCTCTCCTCTCCCTCAGCCCTGGCAGGACACACATCCCACACCTCTCTCCAGCCCTGGCAGGAGTTGCAGAGAGCCAGGAGGTCACCCCTGAGCATCTTCTCCAGGCTAAACAAACCCAACTCCCTCAGCCCTTCCTCTCATAACATATTTTTCAGACCTTTCCCGAGCCTCGTTGCCCTTTGCTGGATATTTTTGCATTAGTGAATGTTCCATTCCATTCACCTGGATGATTTTTTTTATTCTGTGTGCATATATTTATGGGTACTCTCTGTGCAGAAGAACTGGGTTTGCTGTGGCAGAATCAAGGATGGTGCTTCACTTGTAATTGATATTCTGTTCATCAGCTGAAGGAGCTTGTGGAGGGACACTACGTGGGACAAGTGGAACTATTTCCAGTCCTCACTTCCCTTCTGAGTACGAAAATAATGCTGATTGCACCTGGACCATATTGGCTGAACCAGGAGATACCATTGCTTTGGTCTTTACTGACTTCCAGTTAGAGGAAGGATATGACTTCTTAGAGATCAGTGGAACAGAAGCCCCATCAATATGGTAAGTCAGAGATCTTGTAAATATCTCATTCTCTGGTTTTTTTTCTTTGTGAAATGGTATTGAAGGATATTTAAGGTATTTTCTACCTATTAGTCATGACCATTTATTTATGCATTTTCTTTGTTCTCTTTCACCTTCCAGAACCGATAAAATTATAGCAGTTTACTTCTGCTTCTTTCCACATCTTGATCTTTCCCCTTATTTTCCTCCATCTTTGGGAGTTGTATTTGTCAGGTGTCTTATCAGTGAGCATTTTTTGATATGACATTTGAGCTTGGTGTAAGAACTTTTTCTGATGATGTGTCTTGAATGGCTTATCATGGTATTGTACTGGAGCAATGAAAATAGTGAGAAAAACTCATCCTCCCAGTACAACAGGAATATAGAGATTTAGAGAGGAATATATAGGTATCTAGACAGCTAATAGATGCCACCTTATTCTAAACAGGCTATAATTCAGTCTGACTACCTGTGCTCATGTATGTAAGTGTTATTCTCTTACATTAGCTGCTGTGAAAAGCATTTGCCTTGCAATATTAGGGCTTAGTAATTATAATGCTAAATCTGCATTCTCTGTAGTAAGTGAAAGGTGATGGTCCTGTCTGTGGGAATGGATTAAGGTGCAGAGCAGTTTGTATCATGATTTCTCTGCAGGCTGTACGTGCAGGTTTTTCATTCTTCTCATCTCTGAAAACGTCTTACGCTTGACATCTGCACCATTGCTATGAAACATGGCCCGGAAAAAATGCAGATCTGCTCACAAATGACTGATGGTTATTATCCTCAGAATGCCTTTCTGGGGATAGGGAGCCATCTCACTATTATTTCAGTGTCATAACAGGCTAGACAGAGCAATATCTTAATGATTGTGAAGTTCTCGGTAGCATCTGATCTGCTGAAAAGCTGCCAAATAAAAATGTGTGGGAACTGTGCTTGGCAACTCTGTAAAAACTTTGAAGATGTGCCTGGATCTGTATCACAAGGTTGCTCTCTAACTTTTCCATGTGCCCAAAAGCTGTGCAATCACAGTGAAGCAGCTTTGCATCAAATTCAGTGCTTGGTCTGACTGTCTGGAGCACAATCTGGGAGTACCCTGTGGCCTCTCGTGCACCGAACTGCACAAAAATCACCAGTGCCAATGTTCTCTTATTGGGGTTCTAAGGACCAGAGGCTGAAATCTCAAAGGGGAAAAACTAATGGAGTCTAAATGCAGAACATAGAAGTCTGTCCATTTGCTTTTGTGTAAGAGACTCTAACAGGCACCTAACGATTTATTTGTGCCTTTGTTGGAGGAATTAAATCTGTTACTGAACACACATGAAAATACAGGTGTAATATTGCATTTGCAGTCACATATCCATATCTGTTCTTCAGAAAATTTCTGGCAATAGATGAGCTAGGGGAAGATGAGCAGAAAGCAGTGCAAACATATTTGATGTTGATCTCACATGGTATTGATGAGTGTTATATTGGAAATCAGAAGTATAATAATAATCTTATTAGACTTAGAGTTCAATCTCAGTTTTCTTGTTTTCTCTGATATTTGGTTTTTTGGGGGTTGTAGTTTTGGGGTCTTTTTAAATAATGCTGAACTCTGATCACTAGCAGCTATGGATTTACTACGTGTCTCTAAGATCATGGAATCCGAATATAGTTTGGGTTGGAAGAAACCTTCAAAGATTATGTAGTCATACCCCTCTGCAGTGAGCAAGGACATCTTTAGATCAGGTTTCTCAGAGCCCTGTCCAACCTGACCTTGACTGTTTCCAGAGATGGAGCATCACCACCTCTCTGGGCAGTCTGTGCCAGCATTTCACCACCCTCAAAGTAAAAAATGTTTTCTTTATATATAGCCTGAATCTACTCTCCTTTGGTTTAAAACCATGACTCCTTGTTTTAGCTGTTACCACCCCCAATTCCTTCTCAGCAGGCTCCTCTCAATCTGTTCATCCCCAGCCTGTACTGACCCCAGGGGTTGCCCTGACCCAGGTGTTGGACCTTGCACTTGACCTTGTTGGACCTCATGAATTTCCCATGGGTCTACTTGTCAAGCTTGTCCAGGTCCCTCTGAATGACATCCTGTCCTTCAGATGTGTCAACCTCAGCACACACATCTTGGAGTGATCAGCAAACTTGCTGAGAGTGCACTGGATCCCACTGTCCATGTCATGGATGAAGATATCAAACAGTGCTGGAATCAGGGCAGGATTAGTAGAGGATCACTGATGAAAGTTGGGAGAAGCTCTGGGGAGTTTTGTAAGAAATGTTGAAAGGATTATTGGGTAATTTGGATTGAAGCCACACACTCAGCTATATTTAAGCCAGAGCAGTTACCATAGTGACTTCAGAGCCTTGCTAAATACAGTGCATGCTGTAATCTGCTAAAATCAGCTGTGTGCTTAAATGTGAAGTTGTTCCACACTTAAAACTAATGATCTAGAGGTGTATCATCTTAAAATGTGACTTTTTTTTTCTTTCAATTGCTCCTCTTTATTGTATCTGGCATCATGTCAAGAGCTTTATACATGAATTCTTTATTAAGAAACACATACTCCATTAGCACAGCCTGGTAATGATGATTGTTTTTTCACTTAAAGGATTATTTGCTGTAAAATAAGCCAAATATTATCCTAGTGAAGAACATAGACACATATATAAGCACGGTAAAAGCTAGAAAAAGACTAAGAGTAAAGAAAATAATTTCAGCCTGATGATTCTTTAGTGATTTCAGTGGATGATGCAATAGATCTGGATTACCCTCTCAGAGATATTCACAAGGTTAGATTGCAGTCAAAGCTGGATGGGCAGCAAAGCACTGGAAAGGCTAAAAGAAGTAGGATTTCAATGTTGGGGAAAAGTATCTGATGCATCTTAAAATATGTATATAAGATATGTTCTAGTAATTTTATAGTTTTTATCTCTTATTCCTATAAAATAGCAATTATATTATATTTCTATTATCATAGAATCAGCCAGTTTGGAAAAGACCTCCAAGATGGAATTAGTTATAAAAGATTCAAGTGACAATACCTCAGTATGTATTTTATATGTTTTATAATCACATAGGGAAGGCATCTTATTGAAAATCCCTTAGTCTTTCCCAAGACTCCTTGAGACAGAGGTGGGGTTGGGTAAAACTGAGCAGTTCACATGGGCATAGAGAGGCCCAACTCAGGTTTTTTTCATGTAAATGTGACTTTGCCATAATTTTTACAAGATCATCACCTGATCTTAGGGCATTACACTGTGCATAAAAGATGATTATGATAGTAAGAATAGTTCTGCAATTATTTTTAACTTGAAATCTTAATATTTTTTCTTTTATGTGACTATACTAATTTTATCTTTCTGTACTTAAACTTAAACCCAAAGTTATTATCCTTTCCACGTTTGTCACTGTTTGCTAGTGCAGGAGAATGAACTACACTGCATATTTTTTGTATAAATTAATTTCCTAATGCTATTTGAAGATATCTTTAATATTATTCTGATTTCCTTATAAATCACCTTAATATCCTAGTGAAAGGCCATAGAAATGTACATGGATGTGAGAATGTTTGGAAGCAGCAATAAGGAATTGCTATAATCTTGGCAAACAATTTGAGATAAGTTCCTGGAATCACCTGAAACTCACTTGATGAATAACTCTTACAACAGCTGGAGATTATTTTGTATTTCTTAGCTAAATATACCAGTCCAAGCACTTAGATAGAGTACAAACTAGTGGGATTTCAATCTGATGTTTCCTGTCCTGTTTGCAGATACAATGAGGACAGTAATTGAGACAGGTGAGAGTTCTGTGGCCAAGCAAAGCAGGAGATGGTGGAGTGGTGTAAATCACCTTTGTGATGGACATGTATGGCAGCAGATCCAGACACATGAGCTGAACATGTAGCTCAGATTGACATAATTAGACAGCTAAAGAGCACCATCTATTGGTTTCCTGGGAAAAGATGGATTGCTTGGGGATGCATCTTCAATGAAGTGTCTTTAGCTAGGCTTGTGACATAGCTATGGGAGTTCTCTCTCTC
>NW_008664109.1:27537-32867 GCF_000695815.1 Acanthisitta chloris | reverse complement strand
TGCATGTATAGAGTGAGAATGAGACCCACTTTTATGCAAAATAACTTTTAAAGAAAAGTGCCTGGATTCTTGGTTTTAAAAATGGCCCAAAAAGGTAATTATGAAGTGGCAGAAATTTTATTTAGTATGTAAATCATGGTTACCTAGTTTGATATGGAAAGGTTAAATTCTGCAGCAGAAGTCTTCATTAAAAATGAAATGATGGACCCTAGTGACAATGCAGAGGTTCTTTGTATTTAAGAATTCAGAATTCACAATTCTGATCTCACAATTAGGAAATTAACCAAATAATGCATGTAACATACAATGTTCGTTTCTCCACATAAGTGTTAATTCACACAACATTTCTGTGATGATAAAATTTTCACTTCAAGAGTAAAAGGAAATAGATGCTATTAACTTTCTATCATTGTGGACTAATCACAATCCAGCTACAGGCAACCTAACTGCTAGCTTCTCTAGTTCCTATTGGGGCCTTTTTTGAAAAGGAGTCTGTGAACACAGTGAAAAGGAAATTAAAGCCTTGGAGGCAAACAGTGCTGTAAATACTGCACTGACTTGTAAGCACATTCATTTTGTCCCTGGTCGCACTGCCCCTTAGATGACAAGTGTTGCACTGATTACTGCTCAGATCAGTAAATGTTCCAACCAAACAAACAGATGATGGAGCTATGACTTCTTTGTTAGAAACCATCCACTAGTTCCTTGGCTCTTGGAACCTGATATACCATATTATAAGTGAACTTTCAAATCTCCTACTTGTCTGGCTCTTTCAAGAAGACTCAAGCTGCTTCACCTTTCAATAGTTTTGTTCTTTTTCTGACTCTCCTGTCTTTTCTTCCACTGGGACATTTTCTTATCTATCTTCCTTTCTCTTTGAGTTCAGAGATGGCTGCTCATCATAATGAGCACCTAACACTCAGACTATACCTGTATTATGAAATAAACTTAAATGCAGTCTTCTTAACACCAGAATAGAAATTAATGTCATTTTCACTCTTAACTCACAAACATGTCTTTAGTGAGTATCTTATTGGTGGTGAAATGCAGGAGGAAGTCTGAACACTCACTTTTCACAGCAGAAGGGATATCAGATAGCTGTCTTGCCTCTAAATAACTGTAAGCAAAAATTGAGATGTTAGCAAGAAGTTTTTCCTTTACATATCTAAGCTGTTAGATAGTAGTATTGCTGAAAGGAAGTAACAGGTATTTTGAATCCACAGACTGTGAGCACATCACTATAAACGAATGGCTGTGATACATGGATAGGAGCTGAGAAATACATGGATAGGAGCTGAGGAATACATATTATATTTCCAGGTTTCTCCACTTAAGAGGAAGAAGAAAATTTTAAACATTTATATTTTATTTTCCTTTTCTTAAGGAGGGGAAATTTCTAATCTGTGAAATAAGTGTGCTGATATTTCTTTTAGAGGACTATTTTCAAATATTGTTTCCCCACACCATGACTCTTGACAAAACCAGTGCCTTTATAGACAGTTCTTGTCACTATATCTGTATTTAGAACAGATTAAGGGCTGGGTGTTGTTTGTGGTGTTTTAAATGTGTCTTATGAAATTTTGAAATTACAGCCTTCTCATTGTCAAGATTCATGGTGGTAGGAGGGGGTGTCTAATGTTTGCTCATAATTTTGGTTCCTATGGGCAACGTCTAAGATCATGATGATACAGTATTGAGCATATCAAATAACAGCAAGCTTGGAAGTTGGTGAAATTGTCATTATGTGCCAGAGGCATGAACTCTGGCTCCAGTGTTATTGTTCCTGTGATGTACTGAAATGAAAATAAAATGCATTTAATGGTGTTTTTCTCAATTAGCAATATCACTGCACAATACTGAGAATATTTAACAACTTAGCAGAATGACAGAAAACACATCTTTATCAAACAGAAATGGAAGAGCTGTAATAGGCTCAGACACAAATATATATAACAGATCTGGGGATTGCTCTATTGGTAACCTGCTTTTCTCAGCACTTCCTTTAACCACTAGAGCCAAAAGAAACCTTCCCCAGGGATAACATCTGGACAGTACTTCTAAATGACATGCTATCATGTTTGTCAAGCTCTCCTATGGCTTAAATCTGCCATAGGCTAAATCGCACTTATCACTCAGCAAAACACTGAATTATTTCTTCACTTCAATCTTATTTGTAGTGATTACTTTTTGAGATCTTATGAAAACTGTCTTCTTAATTTTACCCATAATATCTATGAAATACTTAGTTTACTGATGTCTTTACTAGAAATGACAGAATGAAAACTTTCCAGAAAAGACTTACAATAAAATAAATATTCTGCAGGTTCTTCTTTATTGGAACATACTGTTATCACATTACTTTTCATTATAATGTTGAACATTACTTCCTGCACCACTAAGAAATATATTAAACAATCGTGTCTCATTTTCAAAATGTTCCATATCAATATCATCATATCTGATGTCAAAAGTGATAATAGTGAGTTTTGTTGTCTTCTTACTGAAACTTATTACTGAAGTAATTTTTAAACTTCTACTGGTTTGATTTTTTCTTTATCCATCTGTATTTGAAGGCATCAAAAATATGTGTTGTCTAATGGAATATTTGTTTTCTGTACTTGGATAGAGTAGGGAACCATTATAAATTATTGTAATTACTTTGAAATTTAACAGGGATGGAGTATGAAAACAAAAAGAAATGAAGTTTATGTATAGTACACATATCATGGAAAATAAGCAGCATTACAAACACAAGCAAGTCATTTGTATACGAGTACAGATTATATGGTCTCATTTCTCATTGTATCCTTTCAAAAGTATTCTGATAGTGAACCCTTTCCTCTGCCACTTATGATGACACTTAGTGCACAGCCTGACTGAGAGTAACTTTCATATATAATATAACTGGTCAGCAAATTCTTTCTCTGTTAAAGTCTACCGTAAAGATAGACAGATACTGCAGAAGTGCAACCCAGGTCTTCAGCAAAGCATACAATTTGTTGAGTTCCTTGAGATATCACATCAGATGAGCGGAATGAAATAGGTAACACTGTCATGTGTATTGGAAAGGTGAAATCGATTTAGAATCTTGGTCCTGCAGCTGTCACCTTTGAATAGCCAAAAGGAAAAAGGAAGATTTGACTCTGAGGTGAATAATCAAGTGGATTTCTTTTTAAAAATGTGCCAGAGCTGCTGAAAGATCAATGTATCTATACAGCCAGTATGCTTAGCTTTCCATAAACGAAAAGAAAAATAATTTTAAACTGGCTTAACAAAAGAAAATACTGGTAGACTAACAGTTACAAATTATATAAGTAAAACACTAATGTAAAATCACATTGCAAAGATAGTTGCAACTGTCTAAAAAAAAAGTAGTGGTAACAATGTTACGTAGCTACAGGTTAATTACTGGGCATGTTTTATAAGGACAAAAGATAATGAATACTTGACAGTTTCAGCATACATTTTGTCTTAAGTAGGTCCATAATGTCTGGAACAGATGTTTGCTAGCAAAGATGCAGTGCTAAAATTTGATGGACTGTAATTTATGTATAGATAATATGTGTGTGTGCATCTCTATAGATATAAAAATTCATTCTCTATGATCTTTGAGGTGTTTTGGGATATAAATAAACAGCTCAGAATAACTGAATATTTTGTTCTCCTGGTTCTCTGGTTTTGATTCACATCTAGCAGATTTTCTTCAGCAATACATTCCTCTGAAAATATGATTTTAGATGCTGCATAACCTTAGTTCATTTACTAAGATAGAAATTAGAAAGGCATTGCTAAAATATTTTATTAACAGATGCAAATATCACACAGTAAAAATGCAGGTGGTTTCTAAGAGTTGACTTCTAATATATGTTTTCATATCAACTTAAATGGTGCTTACTTTTATTAGTAAATAAATGCTCTAAAATTCAGGGAGTTAGCTCTATGCACTACATATAAATGAAATTGCATTTCAAGAGTGAATTATGTTAAATTCCCCCTTATATAATATAATCCATCTGAAATAATATTCTGTAACATAATTTTGATAACAAAATTCTTGTTTGCATTATTGCACATGTCCAGTATACTGGAAGAGAGAAAATTACCATGCCCTTCTATGAGGACAGTGAGTCAGAACCAGCATAATGCTGCATTATAGTGATTTAGATGTTCTTCTATACCCAAAACAGGAGGCTAGCTACCAGCCTGTGCTTCTAGGAGTGTCTTAGAATTTTTCATCATAATGTTATGGCTTGCAAAAATATAAAAAATTAGTAAAAGAAAATGTAGGAAGGAAAAACAACCTTATATTTTTCAGTTGACCTGTATTCCTGACCACAGTGGTTCAGCCTGTAGGGATGCTCAAGGTTTCTGTCTTGGGCAACATAGCCAATGTTCTTGTCACTTTGTTTCTGATGCTGAAGAAAATCCAGATAATGACAGCAAGTATATTTTGCAGTTTTGCCAATCAGACTTGTCTGAGCCCAGCCTTGGGGAAAAAGAAATCAAACAAGTAGACAGATACTTTCAGTGAAATCTAAGGTCGCAAGAAATCTGCTGTGATTTGAAATAAAGTAAGTATATAAATGCTGTAGTAAATCATGAAATCAATTTATGACATGTCTTGCCGTGGAGAAGATGTATAACTTGGAATTTTCCGCTCTATCATTCTGCCATAGTGTGCCATTCACACAGCAGAGTCAACTAAAGGGAACAGCTTTCAGTGAATCGTTACTTGTGGTTACATGTAGCATGAATCCTTTTTATGAACCTAATTCCAGTGACAATTTGAAGATAAGGTGCTAGACTCTTAGACAGGAATTTTAGCTGTCTATGCAGGTTCTTTTCTGCAGTCTATCACAGAGATCATAACCTACAGTGGAAAGCAGAGGAGAAAGTGTAGGGCAGAAGGAAGTTTGCTAAATGTTTTGGTTGTGTAGCCAGAAAACGATACAAGTAACTGACAATCCTTTGGCTTTAATAACACTAATAAATGTTTCGATTAGAATTAGAGACAATGAGTGAAATTTTCGGTATTCTTCTTTCAGCATTCAATATCTCTTTCTCTACCAAGAGATGTTTGTCCCTGTCTTCAAACCCTGAAAAACTAAATCAGCATTTTTTGAGATTGTTTATTTGGAATGTATTTTCATCAGGTTCAGGTTCCTAGTGTTATGAATATATGGTTCTCTATATAAGATAGAGCATCTTGAATACGAGAGATCTAAAATCACTGCGAGATATTCACACTGCCTAACGTACACACCTGACTTTGTATGGGATTCATTTCACTCAGTGCGGTGGATTGACCTTGGTTGTATGCTAGGTACCCA
>NW_008664109.1:10481-27522 GCF_000695815.1 Acanthisitta chloris | reverse complement strand
GCAGGAAGGGAGGGAAGAAAGTAAGATGAATAAAACCCTCAGTGGTTGAAAGTAAGGCAGTTTAATAAAGGAAAAGCAAAACCAAAGGTGACATGTTGAAGCAAAGGAAAACAAAAGATTTTATACTCTACTTCCCATCAGCAGTTGATGCGTAGCCACTTCCCAGGAAGCAGAGCTTCAGTTTGCATAGCAGTTCCTCCGGAATACAAATATCATAATAATGAATGCCCCCGCCCCACTTTCCTTCTTTTTCTTAGCTTTTATTGCTGAGTAGACACCATATGTTATAAAATATCCTTTTGGTGAGTGGGTCAGTTGTCCTGGGTATGACACCTCCCAAGACCTTGCCCACCCCCAGCCTAATGGTGGTGCTGGTGAATGTTGGAGACAGCACAGATGCTGTGCCAGCACTGCTCAGTAGTAGCTAGAACACTGGCGTGTTATCACCACCTTTCCAGCTACCAATGCAAAACACAGAACTATGAGGTCACCTGTTGGAAAATTAACTCCATCTCAGCCAGACCAAATACGCTCAGTTTTAAGGAGAAGGAAAGAATTCTGTTCCCACTTCACTTAAGTGTCTCAAAACAGATGTGTTCTCATGTGATTTTAATGTCTAAGCTCCTAATACAGTGAATTAACATTAATTACTGGAGTCTAAAGAGTAATTTTGATTATTCTAAAATAAATATATCAAGTTTGATTAATTTGCCTAAAAAGGAACATGATTGAGATATCATAGTTATCCTTCCGAGTCTCCAGATGATTTAAGACATTACAGATGTCTTGTAGGTCCTGTGTTACTCAGATGAATATCTTTCAGATATCCTAGGGCAGCAACAATAGCTGTACTGATGCTTAGACAACATAGTGTTCGGTGTGATGAATAGGGTTTCTTGTGCTACACAGACTGTAAGTGTGATCTGCTGCCTAAAAATTCCCTCTAGTGTTATTTGAAGTTGCTTTAGATTATCTGAGAAAACAGAAGGGAGATCCATGCCTCCATGGAAATGGAGCTTTAGGCTAGTGAAGATAGTCTAGGGCTCAAATACCACTTGCCATATATCATTAGACAAGTGAATTAAGTGCCATGTAGTTCACATGCAGACACTACCCATGAACATTCTGGAATATGACAACATATCACAGGTGCCACGTGACTGCTGCTTAATTAAGTTATAACTAAATAATAGTATAATTAGTCAAAGTGCATATAATCAATATGTTGTTGGCATACATTCAATGTGCATTTAACTGTAACTATATGTGTACATTCTTCATCCACTGGAAATATTATATGCACCTCTTCAGAGGCTGTAATTTTATTAATGAGATTAGGATGTCAGAGTATGTCATCAAAGAGGTTCTTCAAACATAATGGTTTTAGTGATTGATGAATCTGTATCCTCACCTCACCACAGGCAGGAATTCTGTGCAGCATGCTGTGTTCAATGGAGTTGAGCTTATCTGCTGCAGCAACAGCTGGGGCTCCCCACATTATGAGGGACAGAATATGGCTATCATCATTTCTATACTTTCCATTCTTTATGCAATATAACTTATTACCAGCCTTGAAAACTTATGACATTCTTACTGAGATTCCAAAAGAACCTCACCACAGGCAGGAATTCTGTGCAGCATGCTGTGTTCAATGGAGTTGAGCTTATCTGCTGCAGCAACAGCTGGGGCTCCCCACATTATGAGGGACAGAATATGGCTATCATCATTTCTATACTTTCCATTCTTTATGCAATATAACTTATTACCAGCCTTGAAAACTTATGACATTCTTACTGAGATTCCAAAAGAACCACCACTTCCGCAGCGGAGAACAGCTACTGACGTGAAAAGTTAAATCATCTAAATCCGGAAAAACATTCAGTTGTAGTCATAAGATTCTGGACAGAGGATCTCAGATTTATAAAATAGTTTGGGCTGGAAGGGGTCTTTAAGGGTCATCTAGACCATAAGACACATTTTTAGTGCCATTACATGTTTAGCAGATTATTATTCTGCCTGTCATCTGTTTGGTGGTCTGGAAGGGAATGGGTTTCTTATATGATTTTTATTAGCTATACATAGAAGTCCCAGATGCCCTAGAGCTCCTCAGTCGGATAAATACCTTTACATGAGCAACAGAATTAAGGTCACAATGGTTTGATATCCTAAAAATCCTTTTATAACTTGCAAAGATACTGGCATCTCAACTAGAGACCAATGCATTTGCCTGTTTCTATGCAGTGAATTGTCCTTGGAGGTTATTACAAAGTGAAACCAGAGTGTCTAATTAAGACTTGTATGCCTTTTAGATACCTAAACTAGGGCAGATGAATCCCAAACATATGCACCTAAATTAGAAGGCTACTCTGCGTTGATTCACATATAGGCAATGCAGAAAGATTGATTCCTCCAAAGTACTACTTGGAGCAGGCATCTAATTTAAGTACTCTGTATATAGAATATCTTCTCTTCCTTTGCTAATTACAGAGAAAACCTCAGGATTTTTACTCTCTCTGTTCCATTTTCTTTCATTTTTGGAGGCAGGAAAAAAATAAAAATATCGAAGGGATGTAGACTTATCAAAAATAACTAGAGATGTTGTGACTGCATTGCTAAAATGTGGTATGGAGGACCCAAGGATGTATTCTGCTTTCAAAACAGAAAAGATACAATTTTAATCTCTTTCTGTCATTTTCAAGATGTGATCCATATGCCAATATAGAATTTGCTGCAGGAGTAATATAATTTTCTCTGATTTTCACCAGAATTTCCCCCTGAAGAACTGTTAAAAATTTAATCAAAGCTTAAACACTATTAAACAAAGTTATTAAGAAACTGGCATTTTCAGTCAAACAATGATACTGTCAGAAATTTCTTGACTATATTATAACCAAGAGTCTAGAAATTCGACAGCTTGTGATCAAAAGTGCACTACTGTGGAGTACAATCTCAGGTCAGCCTTATTGAAATAAATAAACAAACAAAATCTGAAAAAAAGGTTGAGCACTAGGCAAATATATAAGGCCATGTAAAATAAAAACAGTGACAATGAATAAAAATGGACTTCTTGAGAAGCTTACAGCAGCTTACATACTCAGGAGAAAAAAACTGATGCAAATAAATATAGAATATTAATTAAAAAAGTAGAGGGTGAAAAGCCATCAACTGAACCAATGAGTCCCAAATTTAGGGACAACTGACCAAGCAGCAATTACTTGTGCATTGCCTACACTGGTCGCTCTAATACTATTCAGACTAGTCTTAATAAAATATTAGTCCTACCTATCTGCAATGAGTCTTGCTCAATAAGTAATTGCTGTGCATGCTGTGTGTCATTTATGTATCAAGAACATAAGCTTGATTGATTAAATCTCTTCTTCTGTCAATATTCTAATAATATTTTACTATTGATTCTTTTCCACTGATACTGATATTTATTTACTGTGATTCACAAATTCAAGTCTACTTATTCAATATTAATATCATTCTATGGTGTTCAGCTAATTGTAATGAAATGTAATGTAGTGCAAGAATGTTTACTATTTACTGAAGTATAACCATTTACAGAAACAAAAACTTTGGTATCACACTGGGAGCTATCTCCATTTCTGTCAGAATTCCTGCTCATATAACATGGCCATGAAACTTCAGCTTCTAAACCCACTGTCTGCCAAAGCACAATATTTCATTTGCATGCATGGCTCTAGAGAAGAGCAAATTAATTTGGCTCAGACAAAGAGTCAAAACAGTGGGGTTGTCATGATTATTATTCCCTGTACAATCAATACGCCTACAATGACAAATAATAGTGGAAATAAATCTTACTATGTTTATACCTCCAGAGTGTAATCCAGACAGCTGTAATTAAGCATAGATCTCCTCCCCCAAGGGTTTTGAAAACAAGTAGTGTATGTTAGAAACCTTCATTCATTTGGGGTTCAGTCTGCCTTGCCTCAAGCACATATATGCCTCTGCTGCTAAATATAAGAGGACCAGGGAGAGCAATCTTTGAATTCTTGATTATTGCCATAATTTAATTGCTAGTTTGTTCCATGATTCAGTTTTAAGTAATTTTGTCCAAAAAAAAATCTGCTATAGAGGGAACTTCCACTAAGCAGTACAGACTCTAGCCTTACATGCCTTCAGACCTCTGAGCTGAGGATTTGCTCCTAACACTGTTTATTTATAAGTATACATATAATGATTTTATATATAGAGTGTATTTCAAAACGCTCACACAAACCACAGCATATACATCAAAACACTTCGTAAGAGAGTAACAGCTCCCAGGGTCAGGGAGCAAGAAGTGTGGGCCGCTCAGTAAGAGTAGATGAGCCAAGGATGTATGAAGGACAGTGCCCTTACAAAGCAGTGCAGTCCTACAGACCCTGAGCAAGATTCACCAAGCAAGTCTGGCCAGATTCGCCTCAATCAGCCAAAAAGCCAGATGGCCAGAAAAGTCCTAAAGCAATGAGATAGGTTTGAGGATGCAGCCAGGAAATCGGGCCAGTGGATCAAAAGCAAGAACAAGACCAACACAATACACAGACAGACACAGGCAGATCTGCTACATAGCACAGGCAAGTATAGAGACTGAACTTGACTGAAGCTGAGTAGGATCTTTGCTTCTCACAACTTTTTCCCACAATGCTTCCTTCATGGCAGTCTGATTCCACAACACACAGCAGCACTAGATCAACACCAGCTTGAGCACTAGCCCGCAGCACAAGGCCCAGGGCTCTGACATTTGGTACTGAAGTCTTGGGACTAGATACTCAGCTGAAACCAGTGATTACCTAGAGGTGTCAGTTTTGGCTGCTCTTGCTCACTTACTTGTTCACTTACTTACCCAACTCATTCCAAATCATGCAATGTAGTTTTGATACACAAGTAAAATATAGGAGCTATTCATGAATCCATACTTCATGGGCCAACATGGCTCCATGTTCTTCAAACAAGAGTCTACAACTAAAATCAGAGCTATTCATCCTCAACCTTTTTTCTAGTCAACAAATACAAAAAAAAAGCACTTTTAGCAAGCAATCTGTCCAACCAATGTTAAAATAAGGTGAAACACCTATCAATGCCTTGTAAGTACCACATTGTCTCCTCTCAGAATGAAGGAAGTCTAAAATTCCTGGTTTAAGTGCAGACATCTGTTTCACTGATCATGGAGGGTTAATCCTGACTAACAGGTTGATGCCCACCCACCCACTCTCTCACTTGTCAGCTGGGTAAGAGCAGAGTAAGAAAATAATATGAAGAAGCTTGCGCATTGAGACAAAACCAGGGAGATCACTTACCAGTTGCCATCATGGAAAAAACAGACTTCATTGGAGGAAAATTAATTTAAATGATTGAAAATTAAAGTAGATTTGAGTAGTGATAGACAAAGGCAAAAAGTTGAAATACCTTCAACCCCACCTCTTCTCAAGCTCAGCTTCACTCCATTCCCAGCTCCTTTAAGCTGTGCACATCCCCAGCAGTGCACTCCTCACTGTCCTGTAGCATTTGCCCTTTTCTTAAGTATATTTCCACCAATGTACCAGTTCCTGGGCACATGCATCTGATACACTGCTATTTTTGTGTAGTCACTGAGTCCTGTCTTACCTCCCTAGCTTACTGGGCTGCACAATAGCTTGCCTTCTACAATAACAGCAAGCTGGAGAATGCTGGGGTGCATGATACTTGCAGAACCTCTATGCAGCAGATTTTTACATAGTTTAACTGCTTGTCTCTTGAAGTTCAGATGAGTATTCTGATTTGGTGCCACTCTGACAAATTGCCTAGGCTTATCCACCAAAGTCCTTAATATAATGGGCTGCTAAATAGATGTTTATCACCTTAGAATAAGAATTTCTAAACATGCCTGGGAAACTTTAAGGCTAAACAGAAAGTTATCTAATTAATTTTAATGCCTTCAAGGTAACACAGTCTAGAGAGGTAGACTGACTCTGTCTGGTACATAAATGAATAGATAAAATTTAGGTAAATTTATCTCTATATACTATATCAATGGAGATCTCAATAGCCATCTTATTTAAGCTTGTAATAAATTTTAATATTAATGCTATAATTGGTTTAGATAATTAGTAGTTTATATTTTTTCTATATAGACTTAAAATGGACTCTTACATTGCAAAAAGCAGAGCAATAACAAGTCATATGTGTAATAAGGATTCTTCTAATAAGTTCTTCACATTTGTGGAATTTTGCAATATGTTCGATACCTCCATATGCTGTTGTGGCACCATGCCAGTTACAAATAAGCTTTCTATATATTGCAGAGTTTTCATAGCCACACTTTAAAAATAACTCAGAGGGGAAAGATAAAACATGGAAATCTAACAGAGAATCTGTCAAATGTCAGCCAGGATTATAGTTGCACAGAACTTCCAAGAGATATCTAGAGGCCTTTTATCTGCTGATTGCATGGCTGATGATAATTTTAAAATCAAAAAGATGGTCAAAATCTGTCTATGAAAAATAATTTTATGGGCTTCCATGATCACATTAAATTTAAAAAATTGTACTGCTATCTTGGTGAAAAATTAATTTTTTTTCACATCTGAATGGCAATGGGATGCACAGATAAACACATGCTTAAATATATGAATTATAGAAGAATGATTATATCCTGAATTTCTATTCTATCTTTTATTCCACAGGATTCTGTTCATAGGGGCTTTCACTATTCATAATGTTAGAACTATTTAGCCATTTGCAGATCTTATAGAATAAAGAAAATAATGCGGCTCTGAAAACAGTCTGCAAGGAAACAATTGTAACTTCCTGACTACTGCATGCAAAGCATGTGTTCTAACATACAGGGAGCATATTTCTGCAGGAAACATATCACAGTGAAAGTTCTCAGGATCTTACAAATGGAAAAAAGTTTAACAAAAAATGGTGTAATGAACAGAACTGAAATTAAGTTTTCAATGTCTTAATAATGTCTAGAATTTGACCTTAAAATCTGAACTGAATGCCTCATTCAATTCTCCGTTTGTTCATGGAAAACTGTGCACAGTATTACAATCTGCAGGATCTGCAGAATGGTATATGCACTATAAATATGTTTACAGTTTTCATTTCATTTTATCAGCTCCATGTTCATATATTATCCCTTTCAGGAAAAGCAAAAGAAATGGTAAACTCTTTAAATGCCAGTCCTGATACAGAAGACTTCCTGCTATCTAGCAGAAAAAATGAATTAAAGTGGTTAATGCTCAAAAATTTTAAGATGTGTTTCCTTAGTATGGCAGTTCATGGTTTAAACAACTAGAACCCATTCTAATGTAGCCATCCAAGTGTCTCTTCATAATCTTCACTTACGGCATCAATTCGATCACCTTCAATGCCACTAACTCATGCTCGAGCCTGGTTACCATGTTCACTCAGAAGCTCCTAGTCTGCTGGCAGTGTGAGTAGATTAAACTGTATGTGCTCGAAGCATAGACAAAATATATTTATGTCTGCTGAAAAATCCCACGTTCTTTTTATATTCTGAGATTATTTTGTGAAAAGCATTAAAAATGTCTGATCTATGAATTGGAGTCTTCAACCAGGCTAAATCAGAATTTTTGAAAGAGTAATGTTCTTTGGGCTTTTTGGAGATAATTTCTATACAGGACAGAATATTTTAAATGCAACAGTATGTTCTGCAGTAAAACCAGATGAATTCAACATGTTACTTAAACATATCTTCGTTTGCTGTGGTGGGTTAACTTTGGCTGTCTGACAGGTTCCCATCTGTCAAGCTGCTCTGTCACTCCCACTTCTCAACTGGACAGGGGGAGAGAAAATATGGTGAAAGCCTTGTGGGGTGAGATAAGGACAGTGAGAGATCACTCACCAATTAACATCATGGGCAAAACAGATGCAACTTGGGAAAAAATTAGTTTCATTTATTGTCAATCAAATCACAGTAGGGTAATGAGAAATAAACCCAAATCTTAAACCAGCTTCCCCCCAGCCCTCCCTTCTTCCTGGGCTCAACTTCACTCTCAATTTCCTGCCAGCCCCACCTTGCTGACGCACAAAGGGACTCTTTGTTAGGAACTGTAATGATAGGATAAGGGGTACTGGATTCAAACTGAAGGAGGGAAAGTCTAGGTTGGATGTGAAGAAAAAGTTTTTTACTGAGGGTGGTGAGACACTGGAACAGGTTGCCCAGGGATGTGGTGGCTGCCCTGACCAGTGTTCAAGGCCAGGCTGGATGAGACCTTGAGCAACTTGATCTAGTGAGGAGGTGTCCCTGCCCATTTGGCATGGCACTAGATGATCTGTAAGGTCTATTCTAACCCTTAAATTCTATGATTCTATGTTATTACACTTGTGGTAAAGTGGTTCACAATGGACTGCATTCAGATCAGAAAAATACCTCCCTGAAAAATATTAAAAAAACAATTACATTTTTAGTCAATCTATTTACACATTACTAGAACCATCATCTATCTCCAGAGAATTCTGAAACAAAGAAATTTGTCAGACTGAGATAAGCATCAAGATTTATATGAAACATAATCTCCTCTTAATAAATATAAAAGATACATCCAAATTAATATTTGTCTAGGATTTGCCCAGTATGACACGATCATGAAGTCCATTAAGAGATTCTCTTAAGCCCTTTCAAAACACCATGGATATAAAAAGCCTGGATATAAAGCAATTTAAGTTGCACACTGAACAAATATCTCTAGGAATGTTAAGCATGAATGATTATTATGGTAATTCTGGGGAAATGCAAAGAAGCAGTGCCAGCAATGCCAGCAATGGCAGCATGAGGGCATCACAAGATCATAGATGCATAGTCAGCTGTCATTAAAACCTCTTGCAAGCCTGTGTTCATATACTCATATAAAAATAGCTTCCCTTTATTGCATAATTGCTATCAAAGAGGCCATTAGGGACACTGTTTTTGTGAAAAAATGCTACTAATTCATACTTTTGCTCCATTCTTTGACAAGGAAATTAACCGGTAATCTGAGCTAACACTTAAGCATATGGTTTTATTTGCTAGTATCTTATAACTGTTTTGTGCACCTGTAGTGTAAATTTGCTTGAGTTGTTTCAGAAAATTCATTTTCATTCATAAGGCCTTTAAATCCTTAAGTAACATAAGGTTACATTTTCTTATAAAATAACAAAGTATTTTCCTTATTAGAGATCAGTATCTAAGACAGGAACATCTTGACTCTAGCACAGATTATTAAATATAAAAAAATAACAAAAGCGTCTAATTTTGTTCTTTTGATTTGAAAGAAATTATTTTCAGTTTCTTCCTGGAATAGGAAAATAAAGATATTCTCTGAATAATGTAAGACTAAATCTATTTGTCACAGTATCCCATTTTTAGTAGGATCTGGTAATGGATACTTGGACAAGAAAATAGGACTTTAAAGACAGTAACAGCTTGTGAATTTACTTCTCCAAATAATTCCCCAACTCACAACTGTGGAATCAGTACTTTCTAAGCTAAAAGCAAGATGTTTGTCTCTGACCACTCAGATTTTCCTTCACTGCTTGCTGAATCCATGATCCAGGTGACAAGTTCCACAACTAATAACATGTTGTATGAAGCTTTTAGGGGTTATTATTTTACATTAAAGCAAAACAAAAAAAAAAAAAAAAAAGAAAACCACAAAAAAAAAACCAAAAAAAAAAACCACAAAAAAAAACCCACAAAAAAAAAAGGCAGCCAACCTAAAATAGCTCAGGACTCCCTATTTGTAGTTTTGAGATTACAGTGCTATATTATGAACACTGTTATGATTTATGATGATGATGATGATAATAGTTATTAACATTTTAAGAGACACATTATTCTTTGCTGTATAAATCCTTCTGTGCTCAGAAAGTGAAGGCAGCTTTCCCATGTACTTCCCTTATTTACCTCCTATTCCTGTATTTATTTCCTACTTGTTTCCCAAGTCTGTCTTTCTGCATTGGTTTCTTAGGTACTTTCCAGATAATTCCTTTGCTAGATGTACTACTTAGACATTAAAGTGTACTACATACATCTCTGAGAGGCACTTTCCTCCCATCAGTCTTGGCCTACAGTTGTGGGATTCATCCTCTCTAATACTAGTTGCATGCTCCAGAGAATTTCTGAATTTCTTTTTATTACCATGATACTCAGCCTACTGTATGTGTCATGTAGTTCTTGACATCTTCATATGTTTCTATTCCTTGCCTAGCTGACAAAATAGCAAAGGAATTATGTCATCCATCAGGACAGACTTGCTTCTACCTGGTTAAAAGGGATATGAGCTTAGTATCTGGACAGCCTCACTTGCACTTACAAAATATAAGTGGGCACCTCAGCATTCCTATGGAATGATTCTGCTGCTTTCAGTACTAGGATTGTAATGGGTGATGACAAGTATTTGGATAGATAGATAAACTACCTAATTGAAGATTAAAGGGGAAACTCCCCAAAAATTGCTCTGGTTTCTTTAAATCAAGCAAGAAGTATTATGAATTTTAGAATAAAATCACAACTGGTAGCTATGTTGCTATCATCTTTCATTCTGTCCCTACTCATCTCATGTATTAGACTCCTATTCCCCTTATTCACATGACATATCTTCAAGGTATTTTCTTTCACTTTTTTTCTACCACTTTCTCGAAACCAACCACTGCCTACACTTTCCTCCTTAATTCCACATTTCAGTTCTATACTGCACAACATAATTCTTAATAATGTTCTCCCACTCACCCTTTTTCTGCATACATTTGTGCTTGTTTTGGCTGGGGTAGAGTTAATTTTTTTCCCAGTGGCTAGTATGGAGCTGTGTTTTAGATTTGTGCTGAACACAGTGATGGTAATAGAGATATTCTTATTATGGTTGAGCAGTGCCTACACAGAGCCAAGGAATTTTCTGCTTTTCCTAGTATGGGGGTTTGGGGGTGCATGGGAGGTTGGGAGGAGACACAGTCAGGGCAGGTGACCCAAACTGACCAAAGTGATATTCCATACCATATAGCATCATATTCAGTATATAAAGTATGAGGAAGACGGAACAAGTGGGGGACATTTGGAGTGATGGCCTTTGTCATCCCAAGTAACCTTTGTGTGCAATGGGGCCCTGCTCTCATGGAGATGGCTGAACACCTGCCTGCCCACTGGAAGCCACAAATTAATTCCTTGCTTTGAAAGTATGAGGAAGACGGAACAAGTGGGGGACATTTGGAGTGATGGCCTTTGTCATCCCAAGTAACCTTTGTGTGCAATGGGGCCCTGCTCTCATGGAGATGGCTGAACACCTGCCTGCCCACTGGAAGCCACAAATTAATTCCTTGCTTTGCTCTGGCTGAGGTTAAACCACGACACTTGCTTTATTTCACTTGTGTGTGTCCTTTTCTTTTCCTATTAAACTGTCTTTATCTCAACCCACAAGTTTTCCAGCTTGTAGCCTTCTGTGAGTGAGCAGCTGCATGGGGCTTGATTGCTGGCTAGGGTTAAATCGTGACAGCATCACCAAAAGAAACCAGGCAAAATAGATCTTTCCACTAATTCTGTAGGAATATATGAAAACTTGCTAAATTCATTCCTTTTGCTCTCACTTGGAGTCAGGGTGAATAACATCAACTCCTAAATTCTCAGGAATTTCCTGCTTAATGACTGGAAAGGAAGTTGGCCAGTTGTTGCAGATCCTTGTATTTCTGAGGATGCATGAAACAAAATTGTCTCTGCCCTGATGCTCTCAAATTTTCTTCTTCATGATTTCATGGTTTGGGGATGTTACATTCCTTTAATTCAGACTTTGTATTCAGACTTCCACATTATAAGTAGCATCATTTGCATGAAACATTGCATGCATTTTAGGGAATCGTTACTATATGAGAAGAAAATCGTAAGAGAAGCCTAACAATATTTATTATATTTGTCTCTCTGCAACAACCTAAAAAGTAGGAATATGCAACCTCACGGCCACAGGAGCAAGGCAACTAAGCATCTATGAAAGTTCAAGCTAAATCCCAAGCCATTGCATGAAATTGTTGAGCAGGGAATTAAAATAGTGTTATTTAAATTGCAGCAATGTTCTTGAACACCTAAGTAAAAGAATCAATGTTTTCAATAATTCTATTAGTGGCAGAAATTTCCTGACAACAAGAAATAAATCCTCCCAAAAATCAAAGACAGACTATCAGTTGTACCAAATAACTGTAGTATTATGACTCTAGTGTCACTCACTACCACAGATACAATAACTTACAACTGGACTTACACAGGAACAAAAATAAGTCAGCATGTCACTTAGCAGGAACCTTTGCCTGTATACTGATGGGCAGAGCCTAGAAATGCAGATTTTAGCATGTTCCAGGACACTCTTCCCCTGGGTCCTTGCTAAGGAATTAAGATGCATTCAGTAATTCATTAAAGACACTTGCATGCCTGAAGATTCCAGATAGTGGGTCCAAGATGATTTGTACTGCTATCATTTCATAACTTATAGATACATAGCTGTTTAAAGTTGACAGAAATGAAGCAGGAAATTTATTTTTCCTATATGAGGGTACTTTTTTAATACAATATCTTTAATTGTTTCATTGATTTTCAGAATTCAGATCTGCTTTGAGAACATATGGAGGGTTTTATCATCTTTTACTGTTGATTAGGGTGTTCTTCTGGTATTATGATTTTATATTTGAACTTGTAGCTGTGAGTCAAAGTATAGGCTTGGCCCTTACTGTGGTAAATGTACAGTTCTAAAAAAAGTGCAATAAACAGACATGCAACTGGGAACTCAAACTGGGGCATTTGAAGATAAAATTATAAAGAACATGAAGTAGAATGCTGAATCTGTTGATATCGTAATATCTCTGGTGAGTTTTAAGCATTACCCTTCCTTAACAAACATAAGCACACATTCAATTGCACACATACAGACAGGCAGGAACACTTATATAAAGTCAATTTATTAAGACTTACATGGGTCATCCTGCTTCATTAAAATTTTTCCAAAACAAATTACAAGAAATCATATGGACATGTTTATTTGCAAGTAAAAGTCTTCTATATCACTTAGGATTAATATGTTAATGTGCCAGGAACAATGCAGAGAGTAAAAGACATTTAGCAGAGAGGTCTAGTTGAAAGGACCATCTCAGACTGGTTAGACTAGGATTGAAAAACCATGCTACTGAGTAGTGCCACCAAGATACATAGAAGTGGTATGTCATCATCCATCCATATCTCCCTTCAACAGCTCAGTTGGTAGAGCAGAGAACTGTAGAGGTGCAGCCTGTAGGAATCCTCAGATCACTGTTTTGATTCTGGCTCAAAGGAGGTGCTAAGTCTTCATCCAGAGGGACCTGGCCAAGCTTGAAATGTGGGCCCATGGGAATCTCATGAGGTTTAATAAGACCAAATGCAAGCTGCTACTCCTGGGTCAAGACAACCCCCAGTACCACTATAGGCTGTAGAATGAACAGGTTGAGAACAACCTGGGGGAGCTGGTGTATGAGAGGCTGGATATGAGCTGGCAATGTGTGCTTGCAGCCCAGAAACCCGAGCTGTACCATGGGCTGCAACAAAAGAAGTGTGGTGGAGTGACCCTTCCCCTTTACTCCACTCTGGTGAGACCCCACCTGGAGTACTGCTTCCAGCTCTGGGGTCCCCAGCACAGGAAGGACATTGACCTGTTGGAATGAGTCTAGAGGAGGACCTCCAAGATAATTAGAAGGAGAGAGCGCTTCTCCTATGAGGAAAAGCTAGGAGAGTTGGGCTTGTTCAGCATAGAGAAGGCTTGGGGGTGATCTATTTGCATCCTCCCAATACCTAAAGGGAGCACAAAAAAGATGAAGAGATACTTTTTACAAGGGCATGTGGTGATAGAACAGGGGGGAATGGCTTCAAACTAGAAAGAGAGTAAGTTTTGACTAGATGTGAATGGCTTCAAACTAGAAAGAGAGTAGGTTTTGACTAGATGTTGGGAAAAAAATTCTTTACTGTGAGGGTGGTGAAGCACTGGAAGAGGTTGCCTAGAGAAGTTGTAGGTGTGCCGTCCCTGGAAGTTTTCAAGGCCAGGCTGGACAGGGCTTTGAGGTCTTTCATTTTCTAGTGAAAGTTATCCCTGCTCACAGCAGAAGGATTGCAACTGCATGATCTTTAAGGTACCTTCCAACCAAAACCACTCTATTATTCTATGATTCTGTGATCTATTGTAATGCCCAGGTCTGCTCAGCAGGTTTAGGGGCAGATAATTTAGAATTAGTCTGGACAGTGCATGGGAGAAATAATAAAACTCAGGAGTTTTAACAAGAAATAATATTTACTTTAAAAATTTGAGGCATCCAGCAAAAGATAACTCAGTAAACTTCATAGTATCCAAACACAGTGCGAACTTTATCACACCTTAAAGAATTAAATCCTTAGCCAGATATTGTACACAACACTTAGCAAGACATTAACTGGATGATTCTCAGTGCAACTTATAATGCATATATTGAGGAGTAGAAGATAGGAGAAGAACAGGAAAGAAAAAGAGAAAGACAGATAAGGAAAAGAGATAGACAATCACCACCTTTGGATTCAGCATGGTCTCAGCAACTTTGAATCCAGGATAGTGAAACACACTATGCAGCACACCAGGTCTTGCCATCCTTTTGTCAGCTCCCTTCACCTGGGGTCCTCCTCAGTGTGAGGTGATGCTTACACCTGTGCTTTAAGCAGAGCCAGAGTGCTCCTGGCACCCATTTCAGGGCTTACAGGAAGGCCTTGTGGTCAACCACACCATTTCAGGACTTATATCAGAGCCATGCAATCAACACATGCCATTACAGTGCAGACCAGAGGTGACCTTTTAAATGCATATGCGCTAAACAGCACATTCGAGTAGGCTCAGGGAGGGTGGGTTGGGGAGCAGTGTGCCACCACAGCTATGCAGAGCTTGTCCAGTTGCCCCACTGCTTTCCCATCTGGTCATTTTGAGCCAGGCAACATTTCCTCCGTTTTCTGACATCCACATAAGTCTACTTCCATTTGTACAGCAGTGTCAATTGGACGAAAGTTTGGAAAAAAATTTGATATCTTTATTAATTCCATACAAACTGAGATGAAGAATGTGTTAGAGAGTGTTCTTAGAAAGAAAATCTTGAGTAGTTTTAAAGATAAAGAAAAAATACACTAGTAGTAAAAAAAGGAAACAAAACCAAATGCAATATGGTAAATAAGTTCCAAACCTGAGGAAGATCTTATGATGTACTCCCTAAAATATGGAAAAATTGTGGAGACTACTAATATCTGAAGTTAATAATATTACACTACAACATGAAGTTAGTGACTACAGGAGGATAATACTGATACTTGACTCAGTCTTACATTCAAGCTCTAAAAAAATCAAAAGAAGGATTGGGGAATTCTATAACGGACGACTTCTGTGGGAGTAAAGATTTATGTATTATTAGTTTTCCCTTGCCTTCAGCAGTACAGCATTGTTTCATAAGGTGAACCATGAGATGCTAGTTTGACTCTTATTCAACATCAGGTAAGGAGTCCCTAACAATTTTGGAGTACATCTATCAAATCTGAGAGCTGATTTTGATCATAACTTCACTGGTTATGTGCGCATTATTCTGCAGAGACCAGTTGAGTCATTGTTGATTTATACATGTGTGAGTAAAGACAGATTTGTTCCCTTTATTGTGAGATGGGGAAGGGATAGTTCCTCTCTAACTGGCACAGTGAGACAACCCTTTTTATAAGCGTTTCAGTACCTACTCACCATCTTATCAAAGTGAAGAAGATCATGTGAGTGAAGGAAAAGGAAACATATGAAAAGCAGAATAACTTTTGCAGCACTTGGTGGAATTATGATGAGAAAAAAATGAAAAAAACTCACATGTACAATTTGAATAAGTGATAATAAACAAAGAATATGTGCTGCTGTTCTGCTGGGTGTTAACTGTCAAGAATAAATAGATTAAGTTACTAGGGATAACTAATAAAAATTATATAATCCAGAAACCTGGTAAAATTAACCTAAGTTGTTCTAGTGCTTAGTTAATATTTCCTATTTGTAAAATGTGATTCAAACAGCAACAATTCCCTTAAATAATTACAATAGAAAGAAAAATGTAATATGGGTTGATAATTCTTTCAATAAACTCATCAATATTAAATTTTCTGCTATCTTCCTTTTCTGGTTACTGATAAAACAACGATTAGAGCAACTGATAACTTCTTATGTCTCATTAGACCTCCCTAGTTCAACATTTTGATTTTCCAGGCTCCATTGCTCTGTCACCTGTCCTAGTGAACAGAAAGGTATCAATCAAATGTCAGCAATGAACCTTTTTAACTACTTTTTTGTGCTAGATACTGTCATGTTAACTGTTAATCCTCTACTTGCACACACACTCTGTTGATCTTTCCCCAGTACAACCATTCCTAGCACTGCTTTCTTTAGTTAAAAGCTCATGCCTCATACCGTGACTCAGAAAAAAGGTCCTTACTGACTGAAGAACAGTTTAATAACTGAAATAAAATAAAATAAAATACAATAATACTAATTATAATAATAACAAAACCAAACACAATATTAATAATAAAAGGGGAGAGAGAGAGAGAGAGAGAGAGAGAGAGGGAAAGACAGAGAGAGAGAGAGAGGGAGAGAGAGAGAGAGAGAGAAATAAAGTCCAAGAGAAAAAAGTGATGCACAATACAGTTGCTCACCACCCACTGACTGATGCTCATCTTATCCCTGAGCATTCATTGGCAGGTCCCAAACAACTCCCTCAGCTAATATACTCAACATGAAGTTCTATAGTGTGGACGAGGGAGAGAGAGAGAGAGAGAGAAATAAAGTCCAAGAGAAAAAAGTGATGCACAATACAGTTGCTCACCACCCACTGACTGATGCTCATCTTATCCCTGAGCATTCATTGGCAGGTCCCAAACAACTCCCTCAGCTAATATACTCAACATGAAGTTCTATAGTGTGGACTGTCCCTTTGGCCAGTTCAGGTCAGCTGTCACTCCATTCCATTCTGTCTGCTTGTGCACCTGCTCCCTGGCAAAGCCTGAAAAAAATCC
>NW_008664109.1:7807-10145 GCF_000695815.1 Acanthisitta chloris | reverse complement strand
GCAGGGCCCAAACAACTCCCTCAGCTAATATACTCAACATGAAGTTCTATAGTGTGGACTGTCCCTTTGGCCAGTTCAGGTCAGCTGTCTTGTCACTCCATTCTGTCTGCTTGTGCACCTGCTCACTGGCAAAGCCTGAAAAAAATCCTTGACTTTGGGTAAGCACGAGTTAGCAACAACTAAAACATCAGTGTATCGTCAACAGTATTCTCATACAATCCAAAACAGCATTGTATCTGCTACTAAGAAGAAAATTAACTCTGTCCCAGCAAAAGCCGGGACAGATGGGAAGGACTTCATTGCCCCAGTCCCTTCTTTGATTTTCAGGGTCTGGAGAGGTGTGGGAAGATCCACTGCCAGTGAAAACAGAGACAAAAACATTGTTGAGAACCTCAGATTTCTCTATGTTTCTTGTTATCACCTCTCCTGTCTTATTTACCAGCAGGGTACATTTTCTTTGACTTTCCTCTTCTGGGCAAAGTACCTGTAGACAGCTTTATTCTTCACAGCCCTTGCAGATTTTGATTCACCTATGCCTTAGCTTTCCTGATTTCATCCCTACTGTTCATTGGTGATTTTCAAAGACAGTTCTGTGCAGTCAATCCCTTTTTAATTTTCTTTACATAGAAGAAACATATCCTGCCCCTCCTTCTTTTTCTGCCTCTTCTGAATTGTTCATAGCCGTTTAGTACAGTGCTCCAGTCATGCAATTCATCCCATGGCATTTTAGTAACAGTGACTAGACTGTAGTTTTTCCACTTCGTCCTGTTACCCATACTGGGTAATATGTGTTGGTACAGAGACATTTCAGTTGGGCTATTCAACTTAACATCTTTCTAGAGAAACATGCCCTAATTCCTCCAGGGTATGGCACAAATGTTTTTCCTCTTGGTTGCCAATACAACAGCAGAACCTGGCTTTTATGTATTGGTCAAAGCTCCACCACTTTCCTCCACTAAATCTAGTTTAAAGCTTACTGTATCAGCTTGGAGAGATTCTTGGCAAAGACCCAGTTGCCTGACTTGGTCAGGTGAACCCCATCAGCTCCTAACAGACATGACTCCTCAAAGGCAGAAACATGGTCATAGAAGACAGAACCGTAAGTATCACATCAGCCATGTTGCCAGTCATGGACCTGCTCAATTTGTCTCCTTCTTTCTAAACCCCTTTGTCTGACAGGAAGGATAGAGAAGAGTACCAAGATGATTAGAGGGGTGGAGCACTTCCCCTACAAGGAAAGGTTAAGGGAATTGGGATTGTTCAGCCTGGAAAAGAGGAGTATTTTGAGTCACCTAATTCCAACATTATGATACCTAAAGGGAGACTATAAGAAAGACAGAGTGGGACTTTTTACAAGGGCATGTAGTGACAGGACAAGGGGGAATGGTTTTAAACGGAAATAGGGTAAGTTTAGATTAGATACTAAGAAAAAACTCTTTACTGTGAAGGTGATGAGGTGCTGGAAGGTTACCCAGAGAAGTTATGGATGCCCCATACCTGGAGGTATTCAAGGTAAGGCTGGATGGGGCTTGGAGAAACCTGTCTAATGAAAGGCACTGGTTTTGGAACAAGATGATCTTTAAGGTCGCTTCCAATCCAAGCCATTCCATTATTTTATGATCTGTGATCTAAATGCTTTCAACATTCCTTCAAGGGAGATATTGCCTATTTTGATGCTTCTAAGTTGTACCAGTGTAGTACCACTTAACTCTGTGAAGAATGGTGGGAGTAGATTCTAATCTGTAGGATTCATCAGGTTTGACAGGCTCTCAATGATGCTGCCAATGAAAGCTTCTTGCAGGTTATTGACTTGTCAACCTGTAACTTCCCAGTTTGTAACTTTATGACTAACTCCTTCCCTGTCTATGACTATTACATTCAAACCAGGATATAAGTGCTTGAATACTAAGCAGGAATAAGATTTTTATACTAAAAACAGTTGGGATGAAATCAAGAGAAAACAAAGATAACAGAATCACAGAATTTTAGAAACTGAAATGGACCTTACAGATCATCTAGTCCCAATCCACCCTACCATGAGAAGGGACACCTCCCCACTAGACCAGAATGCTCAAGGCTTCATCCAGCCTGGCTTTGAACACTGACAGGGTCGGGGCAGCCACCACTTCCCTGTTCCATTGTCTTACCACCCTCATAGTAAAAAACCTTTTCCTAAAATCTAACCTAAACTTCTCCTCCTTCAATTTGAACCCACTAGCCCTTGTCCTATCATTGCAGTTCCTAACAAAGAGTCCCTCTCCAGCTCCCTTGTAAGCCCCCTTCAGATAGTGAGAAGTTGCTATGAGGTCTCCACTCAGTCTTCTCCTCTCCTTTTGAT
>NW_008664109.1:0-7180 GCF_000695815.1 Acanthisitta chloris | reverse complement strand
CATGGACAATGAGCCACTGACCACAACTCTCTGTGTGCGACCATCCGGACAATTCTTTATACACTGAGTTGTCCACCCATCAAATCCATGTCTCTCCAATTTAGAGACAAGGATGTCACGCAGGACAGTGTCAAATGCCTTGCATAAGTCCAGGTAGATGTGATATCAGTTGCTCTGCCCTATCCACAAATTCAGTGGCCCCATCATAGAAGGCCACTAAATTCATCAGGCATGTCTTGCCCCTGGTAAAGATTAGGGAAGAAGTTTCTGTCAGATCAACTAGGTTGTGGAAAATTACTAAATACTTCAAAGAAAATTTTCACTGTGTTTTAATCCTGTCCATTGAAATTCCAAATGCGCAACACTGAAACTTCTGGATAATAAATCAGACGCCCTTGCAGAATTTTCCAGATTTTATCTTCTGGTGATCAGGTTCTGCTTCTTTTATTTTATAGGACACATTGAAGAGCAGCTTTTATTATGCATTATAAAGTATATTGTTCCTGTAATGTTATGGGATGTTCTAGGTAAATTTCCTAGAGTTTTCTAAACATTTCAGGTAATGGAAAGGAGGAAAAAGGATAGATAAGATAGGTTCAGATCACACTAATCTTGATTTCATTGGAATTGTTATGAATGTTTTAACTTTTTGCAAGCTTGAAGTTTATTAAGAAGTTAGTTTATGACACTGAAAAGTCTGAAGTAGGCCTTTCAGTGCAATCATCTGAAGCACTATAACACTTAGTGACATTGTTCTCAAAATAGATTTACAGTAAATGCTATTTCATTTTAAATATATGTATCACAGTTCACATTCAAGTACCATTTCTTACTTTAGTAAATTGGCAAATTGAAAAGAATATCTCATAAGTACAAATATTATGAATTCTGAAAGTACTGAAATGTTGTTTGATATTCGGAAGTAAAATAATGAACAGTAAAAGCTGTGTTTTAAGTTAACTTTCTTAAAAAGAGAAATGTGTAAAACTGTAAGTTTATTATAGTATATAGTATAATGATTATTCTTGGTTTTCTAATTTATTCCAAGTTTTAATATTTGATTTTACTATTATATTGCTAAAATAAAGTTGTCAGAAATACTTCTAGTGCTAGCAGAGATAAATGTTGCCTAAAAGTTTTGAAATATGCAAATATCTCTTCAATTCTCTATTGCTGCAGTGATAGAACTTGCTTTGGGTACCCAATGGACTGAACACAAATAAAATTACAATAACGTTAGTTCCAAGTTACTAAGCAGTTCCTTCCTAGTAACTGACAAAAAGTAATACTCTCTGCAGGTCTATTTTCAGATATACTACTCATAATGTAGTGATTTCCACCTTTGGAGAAAATGACTGACAGATGGCATTGTTTCTTTCTTTTATAAACACAGTTGGAATGGAGTTGAAGTCTAAAAGACCTTTTGTCAGTAATAGAATAAGGAGTGTGAAAGAGAGCCTGCACTGCTTCTAACAACTCTGAAGACAGTTAACACATGCTGCCATAACTTATTTTCATTGCTTAAAAATGTGACTTTCCAGAGAAAATAAAAAAGGTTACCAACACAAATGAACTATACTATAAAGAAGAAAGTGATGTATTGTGAATTTTAAGAAAGGCCAGTTTGGGTTGCCAGCAAGGCAGTCTTTCATTAACAGATCAAGAAGCTTACACCACTAAATTAATACAATATTTTTTTTTTATTTCTTTTTTAAGAAACCAGGGTAAATAAAGTCAGCAACTTTTTTTCAGTTAGATAAAATAATGTTTTCACACTGAGCAAAGCCAGTGAAGCCATGGACTGCCTATCAGTGCACTGAGCTTTCTGTACTACCTTTGATATGCATGTAGAAGAGAGTGTCCTTGGAGTTAATGTTAATTTCCAGATTACTCTAAGAGGTCTGCTCTTCAGCAGACTGTTCTGATGGTGCTGTTGAACTTTAAAATCTTTAGCATGTGGCCATTAAGTATTCTGCAAATGCTTTCCACACCTGATGTGCTCTTATAAGCTGCCAGGATTTAGCAATTGACCTGTGATGGATGAAGTGAGAAAAGCAAAAGCAGTCTGTAGAGTACTAGTGTCCAAACTCTTGCTGTGAGTCTGACTGACTCCAACGAGCCATGCTGAAGTTTTATGTCTGACCAGAAAAAAGAGAAAGGGTATTGCTTTGTCTCTATCACAAGTTCAGCAAAGTCCTTCACATTTAATGTGTGAAACCTGGCTTATAAAGTCAAGTTATCACAAGCAACTTCTACTTGAAAGGGTGGAGTTTTTTTCTTAGCTCCTTGCTTTCTCTCCCCTAGTCATTTCAGTAAATACAGACAAGAGTCCAATTCATGAAAGATACTTACATATACATCTCCCACTGATTTACTGGAAATATGCTTGTATTTATATGAAGAGCTGTATTGAAATATGGTCTTCAAACATCTAAGTATCTACAGGTTTTGATACATTGCCTATTGAATACATTTATTTTCATACTTACATAGTTACAGGGAATTACTGGGGACAGTCTGTCCCATGAAATTCAGTGTTCTTAAGTATGGCAGATAACTTCACAAGTATTTTCTGTTGCCTTGTTCACCTGTCAGAGGATAAGGAATTAAGTTTTCCTTAGAGTAACTCAGAAATAATTACACAGTTTTAAAGTAATGCTGTTTCCAACTCTTGATTTAAGGCATGGTACCAGATAGTCTTTAGGGTAGCTATACTGTGTTTCTGCTAACTGAAGAATATAACTTTAAGAGAGCTATTCATGTCCACACTGTTGCCTGAAAGATGTCATAGCTTTGATTCAAATTTCCACACTATTTGATACACAGGGCAAGCCTATAGTGCACCCAGACACTGTACAAATCTCATTTACTTCCATGACTTCAGTGTTTCTGAGAGATTCACCAGCATGTGACAAATTGTGGTAAAGTCAGACTGTACGTGCAACAGAGTCGGATCCCACTCGTCATGTCATTTAGTCCACGGTAATGAGGTTTGGGTTTGTTCTATTTCTTAACCTCACTTTGATTTTACAGAAGTCAGGCAGGTTTTACCCAAGCATAAGGTAAATACCAAAGCTTGCACTAAGTGCAGCTGTAGCTTACCTGTCTCATTGTACATTTCAAGAACACTTGTGAAATGCCTCCAGGATTTTAAAAGTTCAATAAACCACATGAGAGAAACATGGAGCTCTTATCAGCTGACCTAGTCTGTTCCTCTGTCCCCAGTGTAGGATCAACTACAATTAATAGCTAAGGGTTTTATTTATTCAATAATGGCTTGGGATTAGAGGGAGGATCCTGGTGGGGGTATCACAGAAAGCATTTTCTTCATATTTGTCAAAGAGTCTAAGTCAATAGAGGAAATCCAGCCTGAACTCAGCCTTATTAATGAAATCATGACTGATACATTCACATCATGTGTAAACTTTTTTCTTTTCCTTCTTTTTTTTGGTTCTAATATACTGAAAACAACATTGTGTTCCATTTTTAACATAATAAACAAATGAATTGCTTTCTTTTTCCTCTTCTCTTTTTTAACCCACTATCAATAGTTTTATATAATGGACATCTAGAAAATAAATATACAAAGAAGAAACATTTTTTCATTCTATGAAATTTGATCTTTGAGTTAAACTTTTTTTTCACACTGAGAATTCCCCTAAATACTTAAAAAGGATGATATTTGTATATTTGGGAGGAAGAAAGAAAAAAGATTTGTTAAGAAGAATAAACAGTCTTTAAAACAAAAACAATTACTTTCTAACTGTCTCTAGTGTCACTTTATCAGCAGGATCTGCTATTGCCTCTGTACTAAAGGAATGAAATAAAATAATCTTGTAATGGCAAACATGTAAAATCTCCTTTAATCACATATTTAAATAATCAATCTGACTATAACTCCTGCAATAAAACAAATCTTTTGCTTGTTGCAAGCCTACCATTAATGTAACACTGATTTGTTCCCCAAATATGCCTCTCAATAGTAATATCAGAATTAAAATAAAATTGAAAAAAGTTTACAGCTGAGATGTTCACAACCCATATCTAATAGTCTGTCATGGGAATAATTACCAGTAATGGGTATCCAAGGGATATAATTGTCTGCTGCTGTGAATTAGGAGTGCCACAGGTGGTGTTAATCACTTGGAATGTATTGGAGTAGAACAGCAGCCAGACACAGAGCCTGCTTAAGCTTGATTTGTGGAACCATTGTTTCTGGACGCTTCAGACATAAATTGAGCGCATGGTAACAATAATGCACATTCAAGTAGTTATAGAGAAACAAAGGGATATAAATACAAGTGAAAAGCAGGGGAGAGTTTGGTTCTTTAGCCAAGGTTACAGAAATAGTCATGAGAAAAGTTTGTCTGTGTTGTGGAACTTGCATTTTTTGATGGGTAACAGAAACAAAAAAAAAGTCAATAGCTATTTTTGTTGTCTGAACCTGCTTGGTACATATCAGTGAAAGAACTAGGTTCTCCAGAATTTTCCCTCTGGTTTTTTTTTTGAATCACAGAACCATTAACACTAGAAAATACCTCTAAGATCACTGAGTTCTGTGGCATATGACTTATGTCCAAGTGTAGTGCTATATCTGACAAGGAACATAAAACTTCCTTCAAATATGATATTGATTTATTGCAACATTACCATATGAATTTAAGAGTATATCATCAATTGCTTCTCAGAAATTTCATGGACACCAAAGAAACTGGACTAAAATTTATGTGAAATACGTAAACATACAATAACTAAATAAATGTGATTATAGCTGGATCTCCTCAGAACAAAGTCAAGGCCTTGACTAGAAATCTGTAGATAAATTAGAGACAGAGGAAATGAATTTGTGAATGATAACATACATCTCTGAAGATGGTGATTAATTCAAAATTTAATTTCTCAAATCTTTTAAATTAATTAGTCTGTAAATTCCTCACAAAATCAAATAACAAAATTAATTGTCCCTCTAAGATATGAGGGAGTGAAAGGCTGGTAAAATAGCACTGTGGAACATTCTTTCTAAAAGTCAAAGCAGCCTGAGCAGCACCTTTATTTCTGAGTTCTTTAGAAGCCCTTTTGCATTTTAAAGGTGCAGTTTTATATGCCCAGTACATAAACAAAACCAAGTTATAGTTGTGACTGTCACAGTTTAGAAAATCACACCTAGGAAGTAACAAGTTCCAGTCTCTCAAGATTTTTAAAGAGAAAGATACAGAATGAAGTTGGACCTCAAGTTTGACATGTCAGATTAATCAAGGTTTTGGTGAAGGTTTTTTATTGTTGTTTGGGATTTTTTTAAGTCCTCTGGTTTGCTGAATTGTATCAGTGCTGAACAATAAGTTGACAATTATCACACATCATTAAACCAAGTTTCATACCTCACAGCTTCTTCTTTCTCAGAATGCATAACTGTATGGGCTAAATACAGCCTGATATCACTCCATGAAAATTATAATACTATTATCCTGATTCTGTAGACAGACTAGTAACCATCAAACTAGATTAGGAGAAACCATTGGAACATTGTCAAGAAAAAAGAAACAGATGCTTCAACTTTTGCAGTTCCATGTAGTAACTCTAGATTGTACTCGTCTTTCAGTACACTTGTCACAATTTTTCAGTTTGTCAGACACAAAAAAAAAAAAAGGAGAGATGTAAAATAGAAAATTAATCATCATGTCAAATAATCTACTAGGAATACCACCATAAACATTTTTGGCAAAAGCAAAACTGTTGCTGACAACTACAGCTCAGGAAGACAATAGCACACCGTGTCATATAAGTATGTGTTATGGAAAGATGCTTTTTCCCTCTCTGTGTGATTTTTTGTTATTATTTAGATCTTAAAACTATTTGCAGGAGAGGTGCTTTATTCTGTGATTTATTTCAAATGTTTGTCTAGAATTACAAGAACTGGCACTTTGTCTAAGGCTCTCAAATCTGAAAGACTTCACCTGCAGCACCAAATGTCTCTCCTAAGGTAATATTCAATAATTAACACACCATTACACATACATAAAACCATTTAAATGTGTAAATCTAATATAAGTTGGTAAAATATGGTCGCCCAAATTCCCATGTGCACTTTGAATAATGCAGCAGACTAACACACCATGCTTTGTCAGAGGACTTGACTGTTTACCTACCAGCATTGCCAAAACTGTATTTTTGAGATGTTTTGGTGGGCTGATCCTGACTGGACTCTGATTTGATTTGTAATATCTTAAATAAATATTCCTCAAGTCATGTCTGTTGGTGAGTGATCTCTCCCTGTTGTTATCTCAACCCACGAACCTTTTGTTACATTTTCTTTCCCCTGTCCAGCTGAAAAAAGGAGTGATAGAATGACTTTGGTGGGCACTGGGTGTCCAGCCAGGGTCAATACACCACATTCTCTAAGGGTTTAATTGTCACATGTATTGCATATGTGTATGGTTGTAGGTATAAACAGCAGCAACAGTGTAATTTCCAGTAGGTTTTTAGTAGGATTTAGGACTTTGTCTTTGAATCTGGACTTAATTTTCCCTCTTATTTCACTTATTTCAATCACAGATACTTCCAAAGCGACCATCAACTTCTTTTCTAAATATGTTGAAAAATGCCAAAATACGATGCAGAACTTTTTTTTCCAGAATTGCCTACATATTTTTTCTTGTAATGAGATTTATGATGCAATTTTCTAGAAATTTGTTTGTGTGCTGTGCAGCAAATAGGAAAAAAGTAGCAGGGAGGTTTTGAGAGGAAAAGACTGATGGCTTTATGGGTCTTGTCAGCAGCAATCCATAATCACCACTTGATTCTTCAAATCAAAACTGGAAATTTTCTAAAATATGCCATATCTGCAGCAGAAATTAGATGCTCAATAGATATTTTATTGTGTGCACTTCTGCAATTCTGCAGCTTGTGTTAAGCAGCAAACCAGCCTAGATAGTCATAATGGTACTTTCATAGAATCACAGAATCATAGAATCAACCAAGTTGGAAGAGACCTCAAAGATCATCAAGTCTAACCCTACCGCTGTTACTAGACCATGGCACTAAGTGCCACATCCAGTCTCATCTTGAAAACCTCCAGGGATGGTGAATCCACCACCTCCCCGGGCAGCCCATTTCAATGCCTGATAACTCTCTCCGTAAAAAATCTCCTAATATTCAACCTAAACATCCCCTGGCAGAGCTT
>NW_008664108.1:0-20426 GCF_000695815.1 Acanthisitta chloris | reverse complement strand
GATATATATATATGCGTGTAACCACAGTGCCTGACTTCCAACTTCCCCACCACCACTCTGCAGGTAAATGGATAACACCCTCTCCACCCTTAAACAGGTTAGTTCCTCACAATGTTAGTCTTAGTGTATTACACTTGAAGACGCATATGACTTTATGCAACACATTTTTCAAAGGCGCTGATCTCAGTAAAATATATTCTTATTAATGGGCAGCATGGAAGAACAAAGTAAGGGCCTTAACCCACAATTACATTTGTGCAATGTGATTCCCTGCAGCCATAATGAAGATTCACTGAAATCCTTACAAGCCATGGGCCCTCTCAAATGGGAGAGCTCAGATGATGAGGCAGGAAGGAAATTGGAAAACTTTTCTGTTTCTTAATTTATAAACTAATCCTACTTTTACATTTACTGGTCAAATATAAGTCAAAGAAAGGACCATTTTTCTTATTAGCTTTCTCCAAACAAAACAGTTTGTCCTCTTTCGGGGATCTTAAAATATCAAGCTGCAGGAGTAAATTTTCCTTTCTGCCTGGGCCATGGCACCCCATAGCTTGCTGCTCAGTGTAAATAATTGGATCAAGATTAAAAGATGACAATGCGAGAAAGGTTGGCAATGATCATTTATTCTGCACCTTAAGAGCAGGCTGTAAAAACAATTATTCTGGTATCACGTAGACAAGAAGATCATTATGCGTTGATGATCCTGTAACTATGCTAAAAAACATGGCTTGGAAATCGAGATTCTATAAAAGCTCCACAAAAATATTAAGTAATGAGCTTAGACTAATAAATATTATTGCTCTGCACTCAGGCAATTTCTGTTGCTGAAGGCTCTTAAAGTTCAGTCCTTTATGATGATGAAACAGCTGCCACAACACAGGTGACAGGAGACCAAAGCAGTAGAACTTTAAGAAAACTTCCATTTTAACTTCCTTTAAGTGGAACAATCCTATACAAAGAGGAAAAAAATAGCTGAAATATATATATGTAAGCATTGGACTAAACCTTCCACTCACCCCTTCAGACTCACTGACATTTTTAACAGGGAACTCCATTCAAGAACTGAGCCATCCATTTGACATCATGGTGTTTCCATTAACAGGACACATATGTTTTGATCTCAGTGGAAAAGTCACAAACACCACAACTGGATCTCCCCCATGGAGTGAACTACAGACAAGCAATGTTCCCTAACTCTAAGACCCACTCACAGCCCTCCCCATATCAGGTCGAACATGACATTGGAATTTATAATACTGAAACTCACACTTTTTCTCTACAAATCTAGAGGAAGACAGACAACACATACTGTACAATCACGTTCTTTATATTAGGGTGGTTTGAAAACTTGGCTCAAACTATTAATTGGAAAGTTTATAAATTACAGAAAAACATACATTGATTTAGTGTAAAAACATTCCACTATCATATGCCCATTGTATCGTTTACAACCCTGACTCTGGCCTGGGAAGGTGTGATGAGTTCAACCTGTTCCCAGGCCCCTTCTCCTCTGCTGAGAGGCTGTCAAAAGAGTTGTACAAACAACATAAGAGAAACATGGTAAAGGGAACCAGCTGTTTTAACTCTGGATCCATCCCAACACCTATGTACTCCGTGGCTAAACCACCAATAAACATTTGAGAACTACCATACATCCTTGCTCCCCAATGCAGTTACAGCTACAGTACCCATGCCACAGGCTGCAGACACAAGCTTTAGCACCTAGCTGCGACCTGTTTGTTTTCTCTGAATCTAAAGTAATCACCTAAGCAACTACAGCACATATGACCTTTACTTCACAGGATCAGTGAAAAACGCAAGAGAAAAAAAATCAATTAGAAAACACAATGAAGACAGCAGCGACCATGTAGATGAAAGACAGAAAGGAAACAACAGCAGGGCAGCAAATTAGCAAAGAAAAGGAAGACAAGTATCACCTTCAGGACACTATATATGGAAGGAACCTTGCTTATTAACTGCAGGAGTGATGCTACCTAGGAAAAAGGTTTGGGACAACTGAAACACTGGGCTATGCTGACATTCGATAATACTAAAATCAAACAACAGTATAGGAAAGAAGAGAGCACTAGAGAATCAGACTAAACCTAGCATTTTACTAACCTCTAGATTCTGTGATTTTTCTGCTTGTATCAGTATGCATCACATTCACATGCTGTGTTTGTATTTAACACAGATCACAGCAAGCTGTGACACTCCCAGACATATGAATATATTGTGCCACATATCTCATGCAGTAAATGACTGAGAACAGTAAGTGATCTTAGAAGAAATGTGGCAGTATGTGTTTATGTATCACAAAGCAGGAGACAGCCCATAAAGGGCAGGAGAGATACAAAAGACAGTTACTCACAGGAGGTGGCAAAAGGAAGTAAGAGAAAAGGAATACAAGAATGTCATCAGATTATGCTGGATTTATGTCACTTCCTATAAATAGCTCAGTGAGATATTTTTTTAGATACTTATTTCTTTGCCTTCTGGCAGTAAATAACAGATTATTTTTTGCAAAACTAGGAAGGACTTCACTGATGCCAGACAAAAACATTACAAGGCTCATAATGCTTCTCAAATGGATTTTCACCCACTACTCATTCGCTTGGGCCAGAAAAGAGCAGTGAAAGAATGAAGGCACCATAACTACAAAGGGCACAACTGCTCCATTGGGCAACATGTTGGTGTTCAGCTCTATTGTTGTTGTTTCTAGGATCAAAATCAAAGACTGACAGCTGAGAGCAAGAATGAGAAATCAGTAGAGCTATTCCTTCCATTTAGCGTCTGTAGTATTTTCTGGCACGTGATTTACATTCACCTGCCTTGTGTGAGAGGATATGCACCACATTTGTTCAAGAACTGTTTAAAATTCAACAGTTCAAAGCTTATATAATTCTAGATATATTTAAATATTTTATTTTACAGGAGCCTCTGTAGAAAAACTAATAATGCAGATACATGGACAAAAAAAACCTCTCCTTGGACATAAGCCTTAGGGTTAAAATTAATTCCTAGTTCACCAGTTCAAATCATTGTGGTGCGCTCCCAAGTCCTCTGCTGATATTAGTATTTCTGTCTGCTCTAAAGACAGAAGTGATCAGCAAGTTTGCTGATGACATTGACTCATTCCAAGGAGTAAGCAGGATTGATGCTCTCCAGATGGAATTTTTGAAGCACTGCACAAGTCAACTGCACTTCAAGTTTTATTTGTTTAACGAAAAACTGGCATGTAGATGACAGAGCCATAATAATACTCACATCAACACTATGCTCGGGACAGAAGTCAAAAGAACTCTTCGCAACTAAAGACACAATCTTAACAAACGAAGAGCTGAAAAAGTAAATTGAAAATAGGGGGTTCTATTTTTTAAGTATGTTCAAAAACATGAGCTTTTACCAAGAGAAATCTGAAATACATTAAGAACTGCAGCTCAGCAAGTTAAATAATCAAAATAAACAAAAAACAGATACACGGACACTGATCAGTCCAATACACCTTGGGAACATTTATCTTTTAGGAAACATTAACCTGAAATTAGTCTGCCAACTAGCTAGCAAAGATGAAAATATTTTGGTGACCATTCTTGAAAATCGATAGTTTTAAATTCCAAGGAATGGCGCCTGGAACAGGCCAGACCACCACAGGAGGGGAAAGAAAACAAACCACAGGTATCATGGAATAAAATCAAGTATCCCAACTGAAAGACGTGCTCTAAAATGACGATATCAGAAGTTGGCACGCCAGAGTTGATCACAATATGCCTCTGGCAGAACTGAGCAACAAAGTGGCTTTTCATTCAGGAAGTGAGAAAGGCAGTAATTTTTGTCCATGGACAATATTCACCAATCTGATACATTTTACTCAACTATCATGAGCAGTTTGTATAAATTTAAAAAAAAAGTCCCAAAACCTAATTGAAATGCTGCACAATTGATAAATTTTATGATATGCAACTTGTAAAATACAAAACTAGATCTCATAACATGAATTTATAGCTACAAATTACTTTTTAAGCACAAAAGGTAAGTGTGATTGGTGTCAATAATCCTGGGCTTGTTTTACCCATGCACAAGAAATAATTTCCAGACAAGCTTAGAGATCTCTTATTTTCAGTCTCACTGCCTGCCCAATTAAGAAAACTGCAGCGTATTATTGCTCCTAAAGCAGCACACACAAAAAAAGAAAAGATGTTGAAGTTCAAGGCAGGCAACAATTTGGCTAAATATGCAGTAATGTACAGAAGGTAATCCAAGAGGCCAAACACTTCAGATTTGTAATCACAGAATGGTTAAGGTTGGAAGGGATCATAGTGGGTTATCTGGTCCAATCTCCCTACTCAAGCCGGGCCATCCCAGAGCACACTGCACAGGATTGTGTCCAGACAGTTCTCACACCTCTCCAGTGAGGGAGTATCCACACCACCTCTGGGCAATCTGTGCCAGTGCTCAGTGACTCACACAGTAAAAAAGCTCTTCTTCATATTAATGTGGAACTTTCTGTCCCATCTGTTTCTGCCCATTTCTTCTGGTCTTACCTGTTAGCACCACTGAGCAGAGCCTGGCTCCATCCTCCTGACACCCCCCTTCAGATACTTATAGACATTGACGAAGTCCCCTCTCAGTCGTCTCTTCTCGAGACTTAACAGGCCCAACTCCATCAACCTTCCCTCATGAGAGAAGCTCCATTCCCTTAAATCATCTTTGTTGCCCTCCACTGGACCCACTCCAGGAGCTCCATGTCTCTCTTGTACTGAGGTGCCTAGAATGGGACACAGTACTCCAGATGTGGCCTTACAAGGGCTGAGTAGAGAGGCAGGATCACCTCCCTCAACTTGTTAAGAATACTCTTCCTAATGCATCCCAGGATTTCATTTGCCTTATTGGCCACAAAGGCACACCGCTGGCTCAGGGACAGTTCGCTGTCCACCAGGACCCTCAGGTGCTTCTCTGCAGAGCTATGTTACAGCAGGTCAGTGCCCAACCTGCATCAGTGCTCAGGGTTATTCCTCCCCAGATGCAGGACCTGCACTTGCCCTTACTGAATTTCAGATGGTTCTTCTCTGCCCATCTCTCCAACCTGTCAAGGGCCCTTTGAAGGGCAGCACAGCCTTCTGAGGCATCAGCCACTCCTCCCAGTTTTGTGTCATCAGCAAACTTGCTGAGAAAGCACTCTCTCCCCTTTTCCAAATCATTAATGAACAAGTTAAACAATACTGGGTGAGATACTGGGATAGCACCCTGGAGGACACCACTAGCAACAGGTCTCCAACTAGACTCTGAACCAGCGATCACCACCCTCTGGGATCTGCCATTCAGCCAGTTTTCAATCCACCTCACTGTGCACTGGTCCAAGCCACATTTCCAGAGTTTGTCTGTGAGGATGCTGCAAGAGACAGTGTTGAAAGCCCTGCTAAGGTCAAGGTAGACAGTATCCACTGCTCTCCCTTCATCCATCCAGGCAGTTGTTTCATCATACAAGGCAATCAGGTTAGTCAAATATGACTTTCCTTTAGTGAACCCATGCTGACTACTCCTGAGCACCTTGTCTCCCATGTGGGCAGAGATGGCCTCCAGAATGAGGTGCTACCTAACCTATCCAAGGACTGAGGTGAGGTTGACTGGCTGGTAACTTCCTGGGTCCACCTTCTTGCTCTTTTTGAAAAGTGAAGAGACATTTGCCATCTCCCAGTCTTCAAGCACCTCTCCTGATCTCCATGACCTTCAAAGGTATCATGAGTGGCCCAGCCATGATGCCCACCAGCTCTCTCATCAGTCATGGACGCATTCCATCAGGGCCTATGACTTGTAGATGTCAAGTCTGTCTGGGTGTTCTCTGACCCAAACCTGTTTGACCAAGGGAAGGTTCACCTTCATTTACCTTGGTCTCCTGGGTCAGAGATCCCTGGGGATTGATCTCATCAGTGAAGACTGACGCAAAGCAGGCGTTCAATAACTCTCCCTTCTCTGCATCCTCTGTTAACAGGGTCTCCTCTCCATTAACTAATGAGCCCTTATTATCCTTTGTTTTCCTTTTGTTATTTTTGTATTCGAAAAAGCCATTTTTGCTACCCTTGACATCCTTGGCCAGACTTAATTCTAAGTGGGCCTTGGCCTTTCCAGTCTCATTTCTACTTACTCTGGCCACCTCTCTATACTCACTCCAAGTGGCCTGACTCTGCTCTTCCTCCTGTGCATTTCATGCCTGTACTTGAGTAATAACAGGAGCTCTTGGCTCATCCACAGAGGTTTCATGTGCCCTTGACCCTATTCCTTTCTCATTGGGATACACTGTTCTTGAGCCTAGAGGAAATGAACCTTGAATATCAACCAACTCTCTTGGACTGAATACTCATCCCTGCAGGGCCTGCTCCAAGGAGATTATTGCACGAAGACCCCTCAAGAGGCTAAAGTTAGCTCTGCTCAAGTCAGTAATTGTAGTCTTGCTCACTGTCCTGCTGTTTCTTCATTCAATATTGAACTCTACAGTCTCGTGGTCACTACAGCTAAGGCTGTCCCCAAGCTTCAAATCAACAAGGCCTTTCTTGTTGGTGAGTATAAAGTCAAGCAGCATACCATTTCTGGTTGGTCAATTTCATCTTCCTATCAGGATAAATGGCCCAAATAAAGCAATGCCAGTAGAAAAGACTACCATCCCAGACTGCTAGCACCCTTGGGAAGGAGGAAGACTTTTCTCAATAAGGGACAAAGGGCTGTCTGAAAGCTGTTTTAGTAGCTGCCCAGTTACAAGTCACTCTGGACATGCCAGTGGTATTAGACAGAAAAATCACTAATCTGATAGCAAAAACCATCTTGTATCTCATTTGAAAAGGTCAATCACTCTCTTCCATGGGTGAGTAAGGGCATTATGATACCTTTCTACGTAAATTGCTTTTGAAGATTTGTTTGCAAAGACAACACGGAGACAGCTTTCTCCATGTTTACCTTACCTGAAGGGAGAAAGAATATAAAGCAGTTAGATACCAATTTTCACCAGTAAAAATGAAAATTAAACTTTCATGAACCATCCTACGTCACTTAGTCAATGCCTCAGCTCACTCAAATGCAAATTGCTTATGTGAGCGGTACAGGCACACACCAACTGTGCAAATGGGGCAGAAGTATTTATGATGTATCTGACACATGAGGAGGCCCAAAGTCAGTTAGAAGCAAAGTGTGTGTGTGCTTACAAGCACACACACATTCACTCTCTCTGCAAAGGAAGTTATGATCCTCTCCATTCAGCCAAATGCCAAGACAGAGGTCTCTCAAAATCTGCGTAGCATGTAAACTATTTCACTCTAAAATACTTCATAATCACTCTCAGTGTGGTGTCTAGGAAGTTCCTAATGTTCAACAGCCAACTGGCTACATCCCAGCAGACCCTGCACTGCTCTTTCTTGGAAGAGGCTAATGTGTCCTGACACCGGCACAGAGTACGAGCACAAGAATCTTTCAGTGTCTTCGCCATGTCACTGCTCATTTCATTACATAAGCTGATGACTGCTTCAGAAGTAGCCTGCAGCAAAAAAAAGTATCTCAGTGAAAGTCATCTTTGCCTCTCTTAAAAAGATTTTGCTTATAAGGAGAGATAAAGTTTGCTCCTACTGTGCCACTTTCAGCACCATGGCAGCAGCATCTTGCTGAAAACATGAAGATGCTATGCTGGTTGTTTACGAAAATAATGGCTGATCACACTTAAGAATCTCCCATCTACTCACAAAGCACTTTGGCATTCATGGGTATGACTCATTCTACTTGGAAATTCCTCTACGAAAACAATCTGAAAGGAATCTGCTGACACAATAAGTTTAAAAGTTCAAATCTGCAACATTCAAGTATTTTAAACTTTGGATCCAGTTTGCCTCTCTCATTTCACCTTAAAAGGGAAGACAGACTGGATATGATCAAAGAAATGCAAGATAATGGTTAGATTTGCAGGTGGCACCACAGAGCAAAAACTATGATTATTTACCATAGAAAGGAAGATTAGAAAGGATATAGCCAAGTTCTTTCTTTTGACCCTGTCTCAAAACCCAGTTTCATAAAGTCCCTAACAGCTACTGCGATATCAGTCACTGGCATGCCCAGAAGCAAAGCATTACAGTCCACTAATTGATTTTTTTTCAAAGGTAAGGATATTAATACAGCTGGCATTACCCACAGCAAGACAAAGTCTGACACTGCAGCATATTAGTGAAGGCACAGGCACACTCATCCCCAGTGCTCAAAAGTGCAACGGGAACAAGACTCAGAGGAAGAGAAGTAAAGAAGTAGGAAGAGAAAGAAAAGTGAGTTTTTGTTCTGCAGTCACAGAAGTCTGGGAAAAACCACTACCCTGAACTGCTTAAGCAAGACCTGGTTGAAACTCAAGCCTTGGGTTATTCCTACCTGAGAAAAAGGCAAACCCACCCAGGTGACTGCTTCTGCCCAAGGACCCAGATGCGCTTGGTAGAGATGCCGGGGAATTACAGAGTCTCCACTGGTTAATAATGTGTTGCTACTGGTTTCTACATAGACAGAACTTTACCACTTTACAACTGCCCTCATGCAGCCACTTACTGACCAATCTATTTCTGTCCACCATCCTGCAACAAACATGCATGAATGAGTCAACTTCCATCATTTTTATTCATAAATTGTAGCAAAATAAGAAACAGTGAGGTATAGCTCTGGTCAAGTGAGACCTTTATTATACCAAGTATTTACTGCAGGACAGTCTTCCTGGAAAACTTTTGGCATTATGCTGGACCTTTTTCTTCTCTGAAATAGCAAAGAATGTTCTACTGCATGTAAAAACTCTCCATCACTGCACAACTAAGGATGAAAATTATGGACAGTTTTAAAAAAGTGACGAGGCGAGCGGAATTAAAGTTCAACTTTCCTATTACTCTGCAAAGGACTTTTAATTACATCCAATAAAAATATGATTAGGTTTAAAAATAAAAGAGAACTAAGTATAAAATAATAGTGTTCCACTAATTTTACTTTTCAAAATTAATGTTGCTGCACCTTCTATTTTTCTTCAAAGAAATGTCAGGCAGAAATATCAAACTGTCCTCAGGGAAAAATCACAGCATGTGAGATTTAAGAAGAATACCATGCTCAAATGAATTAGTGTACCCCTTATTCACTAGGGAGCAGTGTATTATGAGGAGCAATGTAATAAAAGGTTTTCTTTAATATTAGAATATACCTCTATGTATCAACAGTGGCAAGAGTGTCCGAATAGCTCCAACATCTGACATTTGTAACCAGGCTTCCCAGCAATCTGCTCTTTATGACAGTCTTAACCATACATTTTCTAACACAGGGTATGATAAAATAGAGTTGCAAGCATGAGGAACTTCAGAAATTACTAAAATACTGTATGGCAAGAAATCCTATATTAGTACAAATTATTAGCAGGTAAAATGGTCCACTGGATGAGGATAATCAGATAGAAAGTATTCCTGGCTGCACCAGAGAGTTACTGCATGACCTTGAACAAGTAACTTAATTTTTCTGTCCAAATTTTCCAATATAAAAAGGACAGTAATGATTGCCAATTATTGAACAGATATATGAAATTATGTCAAAAAGCATTTCATTAGTATCAGAGAACCTGCATTTTGTTCTAGAAAAATTCTGCCTTTAAAAATTTAAGTATGTACACTAACTTTTAGCCCACAGGACCTGAGACCATCTCAGAAGACTTCCCCCGTTGATGCTCCTTCTCGTTTTTACAGCCACTATGTAAGAAGCAGTTTTCCAGAGACTCTGAGGTGTTGGGGACAAAGAGTAGGACACAAATCTCCTCACTCAAATTCAACCTATTTTTCACATCTTTTATCTTTGTGACTGTAGCTAGTACTGGAAAGAAATCTGGAAAAAGCCTTCACTAAAGCTGAGAAACTTGCACTATTTCTACCTGTCCTTTCATAGAATAGGTAGAACCTGAAGAAATTAATCAAAGCACAGGAAAGTTTGGCTAGGTAAGTTCAAATGATATAGTCAAATACTGATCAATGTGTTTCAGATAAAATATCAGTGATCTGCCTTTTGACATGGCACTCCGTATAAAAGCTTATCCCTGCCAAATAAATAACTGGCACTACCAAGTTCGTATGCATGAACTCTGTCTGGTCACAAAACTTTGGCTTTTATTTTAAAAATACATTTAGGGGACGTTTGGCTGTTTCATCACACACACCTCTTCCAGCAAGAAAAAATACCTTATGCAAATATTCAGCTTCATAATGCATTTCTACACTGCATGATGTTAATTAGAGGAATGACTCTATTTAAACGTAATGCATTTTCAGGTGATGCTTCTTCTTACCTGGCAAGTTCTTTAATTAAGTTTGCAATGCGTCTCTTGTCCTCAGGACACAAATCCTTTAAAGAGGCACTCTTCCTTCCTCTTTCATTAGGGACCTGAAAATTAAAAGTAACATTTTAGAAAGTACTGTTTAAAAGAAAACAAATATTTCATAAGATATTAAAGGCATTTCAAGACCTAATAATTAGAAGTTGCAAGTAGATCCAGTCCAACTGGAAATAAAATTCATATTTTTTAAAATGCAAGTACATTTCAGTGAAACAAATTACCAAATTCTGAAGAATTATTTTGAGAGGCTTCCTATTCAAATGCAAGCTGCTACCTCCAATAGTAAACACGCTAGGTGGTTTTAAGACATACACTATTCATTGATTCACACTAGATAAGGGGAAGACTTGGAAATTTAGTGCAAAACCTATCCAAATCCAAGTTCAAACTTTATTATATTAAGATCATAAAATAGAGAGTAAGGAAAAAAAACATGCTGCCTTAGTGTTTATGACCAAATCAGACAAAACACCAAAATTTCATTAGTGGATGACAAGTCCTTATTTCATTTTTCCAACACACAAAAAAGTACACACCCCTTCACACACCAGTACTGTTTGACTTTAATGGCTTATTTGCTACTTTCGTACTCAACATTTGCCAAAACAAACCGGTAAGAGAGCCCAGCCCTTCAGGTCTGTGCGGCGACGAGAGCCGCTGCACTTGCAGCCAGTGCCCACCAGAGGGCACAGTGCTGCCCGCGCACCACCGAGCTTTATTCATCAAAAATTTTCTGCGGTCGGTCACTTAGCTCTGCCGTGATAGTGCTAAGCACAAAATAAGGATCCCAAGATAAATTCAGCAGTAAGAGCTGTGCTGTTCTGTCCAATGTTTTGACAAGTTTCAGCATTTCCACTCAATCTGAAAAACTTACACTCTGTCTAGACTTTTACAAACCTACAAATATTAGAAATCTCCCCAAACCCATACAGTGCTTAACAGGAGATACAAGACTTTTATCCGGTGCCCTGCAGTTTGGCCAGGTTAACAGAATAGAGCACAAACACACACAGAGCCAACACTGGGCTTCTCTCTTCTCATTAGCAGTAAGAGCAGCTGATCAACACAGGCCAGAGAGGAAGTGACCCCTTTCCATTCTTAGCCGATAGCTTCTGAAACAGTGGCTTGATACAGTGGCTTAAAACAATGGAAGAACAATGTCCACCACTAAAAGAGGTGATGCTTTGCCTTTATACAGATTCATGTTATACCCACAAGACCCTTCAGCACACTGTATTTTAACTTCAAAGTATTTTCCCCGGAGTAAGGGGCAAGAAATGAGTTTCACAAGGCCAATTTCAGGACTTTTCACAGAGACATTTGATTTCAGAATTTCCTCCCCAAACATATGTTACTTGCAGTCATACAAACTGAAGAGAGAATGTCTTTAACTTAACTGAATTCAACTAAACATACGGTTGAAGAAATTTCATTTCCCATGCAAGAAATGTCTGACTTTTACAGACAATGGAACTACTTTAAGAAAACTTGACAAGTTACAGACATTTTCACTTTAAATAAAAACCAAAAAAAACCACCACATAGACAGAAGCTTGATCACATCAGTGAAGGAGAGTTTAACAGAAGGTACCTCAAATTATTACCCCAACTGATCATACTGTCAGATGAACAATTGTGGGATGCAGAGGCAAATCTGGTTTTTATCTATTACCCACAGGCATGTATAGATGGCACAAAATAAATTCTCAGAGGCAGACTTGTACCATAAGACATCAAAATGAAGCTGCGGAACAATGCACAGCAACAGTTCTACCATCAAAACAAGATGATAAAGGAGGTAGAGGCCCTGACTGTATTGTTTCCTTTTTCCAGATTTCTGTCCTTTTTACAGAGTTCAGGATACACTGCAGTTTTGTAACTCAGTATTTGAAATGTACTACATAAATGGAAGATACTCTCCACACCTTAGAAAGTAACAATCTGCATAAGAAAATCGACACAGAGTCACAGTAGGGATAAGGTTAGAAGCAACCACTGCAGCTCATCTGCTCCAGCCTCCCTGCTCCAGCAGCATCCCCTACAGCTTGTTACTCAGGATTGTGCTCAGGCCAGGCTGGATGGGGCTCTGAGCACCACAGCCTAGTGGAAAGTGTCCCTGCCCAAGGCAGGGGGTTTGGAACTAGGTTATCTTTAAAGTCCCCTCCAACCCAAACCACTCTGTGATTCTATGTCTATGTAAAGTCATCAGCTCTCCCTAAACACACACACACCACCTTGCAGAAAATAAGTTGTGTTGGTGTTGAAAACTCCATGCAAAAGGGGTTCTTCTTCCATAACAAGTAAAACACATTTGTTCTGTTTGTTTCAAGTAATTCAGAGCTTATCAAAGTTTCCATGAGGATTTGGCAAGGTAAGAGAAAAACAGAAGGTTAAAAAAGACAGAGAAGAAAAAGAGCTTTGAACACATTTTATTGTCAATAACATAAAAGCACAAGTGACCAATTAAGATTTCACATATCAGGCATTATATTTTTTTAAAAATACACCAAAACCCATTTATACTGCAACAGCTTTCACAAAGAAAAATGGGTAAAAACTCTATAAACAACAAGTGATGCAATCAACACCCCATTCAATAAAACAGATTTTAATGTGACATATAAAGGCAGCTGAGGCAGCAGGCTTGTAGACACTTATGAAGAGACCCTTCTACATAAACATTCTGCATAATGGGGACTATTTGTGAAATTTATCTGCATGTCATTTAACAGCATCATTTGCAAAGCAGAAGTACATACCAGCCTCCTAAAAGCAAGTACTGATAAACAGAGAAATGGAAAGGGACATGCCCAAGAAGGGCCCTAAAAATGAATACTTGTTATTAGAGTGTCACGATCAAGGATTCCAAGGGCAACAACACTGTCAAAGCAATGAGACCTGAGTGATCTGTCTTCCCCTCAGTTTTGAAGACATACATATGAGACAAAGGTTTTAGATCCAGCCTCTAAGTGAGAGGATGCCAAACCCCTGTGATTTACAGGCTTGCCCAAGATGACTACTAGGCAAGGGACTTCACAGTACTCAAATGACTTAGTCAGTGTACTGTACAAACCATATTAGAAAAATGGCATCTCAACACATTTTTTAATATCACAATACAGGGTAACCTTCCAAAGGAAGCCCTAGTGCTTTGAAATTTCTAATGCAGTTAAGTGTAGGAAAAGCATCACTTATTCTCACAAGACCAGAAAACAAAATTAAAGCAGGACCAAACAATGTCAAGTGGCAAAGCTATTTCTACCAGCCAAATGCATCTTTAACTCTTATTATCAAAACCAGAAAGTGATTTTACCCTACTAACACAAGCAGCCACAGCAAAAAAGTCTCTAAAAAGAGTTTTACAAGTCTTGTTTCTAAATTATGTGACTAGAACAACGAAACTGAAAAGACTGAACACAGCTTCTTGTGTGTTTGGCAAGTAAATATAGCTTAGGCACTACCCAAGGCTACTCTCACTGACTCTGTACAAATACACACAGATATATATATAGTTTGTTGTAGATAGCCCCAGTTACACCCCACTGACATAAATTAGAATATTCAGCCTTTGTTCTCTTTAGGTGGTAATTTTTCCCAGCGAGCCACCATGTAAGTAGGCAGTAAGTGTGAGAGTGTAAAAATAACAGTACTCTTAAACTGTTTAGAAGTTTTTCATTTAAATATTTTCTGCCATTCATGTGCACTCTGAAGAGCAAGAAAAAATTGTCTTTACTGACCTGGTGCCCTGTCAGACCTTCTGTACTTCCGTCTGGATTCATGGAAACAGAAGCAGCAGCTACAGGAGTCTTCAATTCCATTTGACTTCTTTGATATTTTGGCAAACAGGTTGTTCTTAAATTTCCTTTTGTAGACACTCCTGTAAATGAAAGGCAAGCAGAACACACAGATTACACAGTCAGAAGGGACCCTTCTCCTGCCTTGTACAACAGGACTTCCATAAAGGCATCCTTGCCTTAACAGCCCTTTTTGAAAAGAGTGAGCATCTCAGGTCTATGTTTGTACTTCCTCTCACTCCATAAAAAATCTCATTAATGTATCAGCAGAAAAAGAGGTGCATGGCACTGAAGCACACTCAGCCACAACAAACATCAAAGTAGATTCTGAAATGCACATCATGTTTTCTGACTGAGGTTCGATGCAAAAAACCTGTGTTTGGTTAAGATGCAGAAGCACAGAATCGAGGTTCTGCTTTGACACTCAAAGACAATGAGGAGCCAAGCAGCAGTAATGCTTTTAAAAGCACCACTTATGTGATAAGATACCACTTTTTCTGTTACACAGCCAACCTAGTGACTGCTCAGGCTGATTGTTTCCTTCAGGACCAGGCATATGAGTAAGGCAACACCACAGTGCACATCCACAGATCATCTGTAAAAAGCCTCCTGCCATAATTAGAAGTAGCTCACCACTACCAATGGTGAGAAGATGAAAGCACTAAAAATGCTGATGCTGTAATTATAAAGTGCCAACACTGACACTAACACTAAAACCTCCCAGGGCCAAATTAAAGCCCATAGCTTCTTGGTACTGCCTCGAGGTTTGAGTTTCGACTGTTCAAAAGTGCAAAAAGTTCTTAACGAAAAAAATATTAATATTATACTAGCAGATAGATTACATTTATTTGGGTGATGAATTTCAGAAGTGTACTAGCAACTATTGTAAGCTTTAACATCTCCATGCTTGTACACAAGGGAAAACAACATTCCTGAAATTCCTTTACACAAAGGTGGAAGGATATTTTCCAGAATTAATACATTTCCATCCTTTAGGATCACTGCTTTCTTTCCAGGGCACAGAGTGTATCAATCTGATATTGCCCCGCTTGAACTATGATAGCTGCAAAACACATGCAGTTTTTTTAATGGAGCTCTTTGGCCAGGAGTTTTGATGGGCAGCCATACTAACTCCAAATCTAGAAAGTAAGATTCTAGTAAACAGAATATACTAGACATATATAACTGCTGGACAACATACACACAATTTTAATAGAGTTAATCATCCCTAGATCTGATTTCAGGACCTGTAAGAGCTCTGTTTGAAAACAATTAGAGAACTCCAAAGGGGAACCAAGAACACTCATCTTTTCCCCAGCAATGTACATAAGCAGGCACTCAGTAAATCAAGGTCAGAAGAACTAATAAAAATAAAATTAATTGCTTTTTTCTTTACACAATGAATCTTCATTTCAATTGATATCTTTAAAATTTACAAAAGACCAGAATACCTTGAATGCTTCAATATTCTTTGGAGACCACATTAAAAATTCAGCTTACCTTATAAATTGGATACAAGTATGCTGCACTTGCAACAGAAGCAACTCCCCTGAAACTATTCGTCTTATACAGTATGCTTACCTAAGCAGCAGGGCATAAATCCTCTGCTATAATCCTGCATGTCCCATTACAACTTGTGATGACTCTCTACCTTACACACTTAAGTATACAAACCACATATATGGAAAGACATTGCAAAGTTTATTATTCACATGAAAAAAAAGAACAACTTTGTTTACATCTATTAGAAGGCCATACCTGAAATAGGTATCACTGGCTGTTCTTCATCAGAAACTGCATGTGGCTTTGTTAAAGGTAATAAAAAGAGAGCAAGCTTGGCCCTTTAGATAGTACTATAAAAGTGAGTATTTGGGCTATTAATCTGAAAAGACAATTGATAAGAAAACAAACTGGCAAAACTTTGGGAGAAAGAAAAGCAAGGAAACTTGGTTACAGAAAACACCACCAGAGAGACAGCTAAAACAAAAAGCATTACTCCTTCTTCACTGTGCATTAACTTCCAGCCTGTAGAGATTACCTTAGAGATCACCTACACAAACAAACCCACAGATCAGCCCCAGTGTCAAGTGCAATCACTAAGATAATGAAGTACTGATATTTACTTAAATTTAAACAAGTTATTGTCATATAAGGAACTTCTTGTTAAGTAGGGAAGACAAATTCTCAAACAGTTGTACTCATATTGCAGCGAAATACACTTTGCACAATATATTCTAAGAAATATCAATAAGGAGAAATGCAAAAGGTTTCACAGGAATTTGGTGAGTCTCATCTGATCATCACATAATGAGTAACAGATGAAAGGAGGTGAGGACTGATTTTCTTCAAGAAGTTTCTAGAACTTACAAATAACCCAGAGCTTTAGCCATTGAATTACCTGATCACAGAAAATATTTAAAAATCAGAAAGAACAGAGCACCATATTATTGGTGCTATGTCAGCAGTCCCTGAACTTGAATCCTGTAAGAAGCCACTAAAAGCAGGACTCAGTATAATTTAGGGAAGCATGTACATCATACTGTCTTCCTTAACAGAGCAGTTTCATTTAATTGAACCTATAGGTTGTTATTTCCACATAAGTAACTAACATACTTGTTATGGCTCAACCCCAGCCAGTACACAGTACCACACAGCAGCTACTTCAACTCACTGTCCCTTTCCCTGCCCTGAGTGGGGAGGAAAATCAGAGAGAAAAGGCAAACCCCATGGGTTCAGAAAAGTTTCATAATCAAAACAAAATAGAACAGGATAATAATACAAGTAATACTAATTACAATGTAAGGGAGAGAGGAGTAAAACCCAAGAGAAACAAGTGATGCACCATACAGTTGCTCATCACCTGCTGACCAATTCCCAGCCTGTCCTCCAGCAGCAATCAGCCCTTTCTGGACAATTACCCCAGGTTTATACACTGTGCATGATGCCCTACAGTATGGAATATCCCTCTGGCCAGTTTGAGTCAGCTCTTCTAGCTGTGCTCCTGTCCAGCTTCTTGCACACCTGCTCGCTGGCAGTGCACAGGACCCTGTAGTCCATGTTTTAGGGTAAGCACTACTGAGCAACATGCAAAACACCAGCATTATCAGCATTATTTTTGTACTAAATACAAAACACAGCACTGTACGAGGTACAAGGGAGAAACTTAAGTCTATCCTAGCTGGAACCAGGGCAATACTAAAGTAAAAAACAAAAGCATGGGGCACAAAATTCTGCTCCATCATCTTCTGTTTATACCCTTTTCATTTTCCTCATCCTTCTGTGTTGGCCAATTAACTTAATTACCTAACTTCTGTATCTGTTTACAGATAAATGCACTGAAGATTTTGCAGTTGCCTTCATACAGTAAAGTCAAATTGTAGAACTATTTCAATTAACCTACACAAACTGTTGCCTCAACTAAAATTTGATTCTGATAGTATCATCCTCAAAATTTAATTTAGTAAAATATTACAAGGTGGAGAAAATTATGAATAGTCCACAAGGTTCTCTCTGTGGAAACGAAGTTCAATCAATACCCAGTATCTATCACACAACTGGTACTTAGCATACTGGAAGAGCTTGATCACAGACTCTCACTTATGTGAGAGTGCTGGTGCACTTCATCACTTGTAAACAATTATCACTCAGTCTCACACCAGTTTGAAGACACATTTACTTAGTACTGCTGTCAAATCCATCTCTCCCTACGAACACTGACAGTACTTTTGCTCTCACCTGTAAGCTGCAACCTGCTACCTCTAGCTGTCAGAACACACTGGGGGTCATAGCATGAACCAGGTGAGGAAACTGAACAAACTCTTGAAAGAAAAGCACTGTGTTGCCTTGGGGGAGTTCGCGTACAAAGAGGTGACGCCGTTATCATCTTCTTGAGTATCTGTGACTAACTTTATTATTTACAAAAGTGATTCTTTTACACACACCTATTATAAGCATCCACTTATTATTGGTTAACTACTATTACTAGCCCACCTTACACACAACATAATTGATTATTAACATATCAATCATAAAGTGCCCAAATCATTGTTCTCCACCTCTAACCATCTTCAGCTTCTGCATCCCATAGCCAGGAGCTGCTAATCTTGCTGCCTTCTTTCTCACATTCCAGCTGCAGCAGTGTCCTTTAACAGCTTAGCTTGCAGCTTGCTCAGGCCCTGCTAGCAAGGCTGGATTGCTCACATGTCCATTAGCAATCAGAAATTCTCCCACATTGCCTCTTTTCAAAAAGCACCAAGGTAGATCAAAAGTTCAAGCCTGGATCACAGCGCAGCCCAAAAAGCCATGTCAGCACAACTACCACAGCAAACTGCAGGATACAGAGGGAGCCTATCTTCAGTTCATACTGCTACAGGAAAACCAACTTCAGCACAGTCAATTGCTTACTGAACTGACATATGGTTAATCTGTGTGTAAACACACAGCTATAGGAAATATAAAGATTTGCCTAAACAACATTTCACTTTCAGTTTGCCTCTGGTATTGGAAGCTGCTGTGGATAGATACCTAGCAGCAGGCTGCAAAAATTGGTCAAAGCTGTTGCTGTTACTCCCCCCAGCTACCAGGACCACTCGTCTGTGAGAGTTTGCATCTCAGTATACTAGAATACACCAAGTTAAAACAGGTTATTTTAATCAGCTGGACTGAAAATCACAGTGACTCAGGAGCTGACTCATAAACAGGTCCAACATCCTTGCCTCAGAGTGACAGGCTGAGGACCGTACCAGCAGCAACCTTCTAACATGAACACACCACCAGATGACTCAAAAGACTGCTAGTAAGGCAAGCTATACTATTATAAGCCTTGTACCACCACAGCTACAGTTCAAGGCCACAGAGACAGCCATCACAGCCATCAGAGAAACTGAACACCTTAGGGTGCCATACATCCTCACCTACACAAGCAACAGTGCATCTGCCTCCCTAATGCTGAGTCCATTCAACAACTATGGAGAGAAGTTCTGTTTTCCAAAGCTGTTAAACCAAGACTACCCAATATGCCAAATCTCCCACCACGCTCTCTTTTCTGAAAGCATCTACTATTGTTATTTTAAATTGTGCTGTATGCATTTCTAGCTATTTAAACTTTATCAAGATTGGAGGCAACATTACCTACTCTCCAAAACATGTAAGTTGGAAATGGTTGTCAGGAAGAACTTCATTCCTTAGAATATCACAATGCATGAGGCTGCTGCTGGGCTCAAGAAAATGTTGTTAGTCATGGGGAAACAATCTGTGACCCCAGTAGTCAATTGACAAAAATACACTGCCAATGTAACTGCATCAACACTTTCACGACTAAGCAGAGTAGTGACAGCATGGCAACAGACCTTCACCCTGTGACAGCACAGGGCAAGCTGTAGGCAATCTTTGTTCATTTGCACAGGTGAGAAGTCATAACAGCATGCTCCCAAAACAGTCCCTTGGATGGTTGGCCCATTTCACTTGTGCATTGCTGCCCAGTGGGTGTGCAATCAAACAGAAATACAGAGCACACACGTATACTCTTTTTGCAATCACTTCTAGCTGATGGTTAAATACCACTCTCAGTGTGAACAACAGCAATGCCTCAACTCCCCCATTCCTAGAACTAAACTGTCAGCTCCAGAATTTCCACTGGGCCACACTGCCAGTTTCATCCTGATGTCTTCAAGTCACTGAGTCTCTAACTCGGCCACATAAGCCAAACATCAGTACCAACTCCTGCTTCCCCGAACCATGCAGGTGCCTCTTTCTCTAGCCAGGCTCAATCCCCAACACCACAACCACCACCCACTCCATCTACATGTCCAGTCCCATGTAACCTGCCACAACAGGAGCTCCATGTCCTCAGCAGAAAAGGCACCAGAGCCTTACACTTGTCCCTCACAAACAGAGTCCTCCAGGCCCCACACGAGCTCATTCTGAATGTTATGTTTGTAGCCAAGCCTAGACGCTAGTCACAAAGGACGCGTCTGGTTCTTGACGCCCGTTCAGCCTCTGCTTCGGTTTTTCTCTACTGATTCCCTTACAAGTTCCCCAAAACTCAACTTGGTTTTCCAGTTCCTGTATAGTCACTTCCCCAATACTTCAGAGCCAGCTCATGCCGAAGGGGACGCCCGACCCTTCCTTCTCTCCCAGGCCACTGTGCTTTGACACCCCACGCGCCCGTGACTCTGTGCCTCTCTGCACACAGGCACATGTCCCGTCCCTTGTTCCCAGGCCGAGCGCGCCCGCACTCAGCTCCTAGACGCCTA